>NC_056561.1:37707599-37761617 GCF_013358625.1 Macadamia integrifolia | reverse complement strand
GGGGAAGGAGGGACTTGTAGAGTTTGTAAGGGGTTCTATTGTGGCAAATGTTATAAAAATAAATGCTGGATCTTAGTTGGAGCATTTGATGGATTGATGGAATAGCATAAGAGCCAGAGTAGCCGGTCTTCTTCATGCCTATAACCGATATCATTTCTTTACATGCTTAGCAGGAGATTAAGCAGGGTGGCAATTGAAGCTGGTTTGACACAGGCTCTGTCTTACAAAAACCTAATCTGACCCATGAACAGGGCAAGAAAGGTGGGTTGGAGCAGGGAAAGAGTTAAGATCACAAAGTAAAAAAAGAAGATAGAAGAAAGGAATGGAAACATGGAAGATCGATATTCAAAACCTCTAGTAAAGGGTCACTCTTAGTACCTACCAGAACAAACACCTGATTAAGACATACGAAACCCAACCAATGGGTTGCAGGAAAAGCAGGTGCCAACTGAACCTGGGTGTCTTGGCCAAACTTGCCTGATACGGCCACTTCACACAGAACTTGGCAAGTCCAGTAATTATTTTAAGTAAGATTAGTTAACCAGCTCACCCAGAATGCCTTCGCGGGGAGGAGGGGTTGCCAGGAATACTGGTTCAAACTACTAGCTCAACCGATACGAACGGTTGGAGGTATGTAATTTTCAGCATCTAGGCATGGGAAATGATAAGTTTAAAAGAGAATAACGCCAGAAAATTCTCACTCCAAAACCAACTTTACCTCCAACAACTTATTAATAACAAAACCCCATATGAAAGAAGTAAGGATCAAATAAGTACGAATCGCTATCCAGATATGGGCCAAAGCCGGAGGAAATGATTGAATACTGATTGCAGAACAGTTGCACAGAATGGACGCAAAATTTATCAGGCGGAGATGTTAAACTACTTAAAAACTAAAATTTCACTTCCTCAGAACCCTAGCTAAGAAAATGGGGCGACCAATCTGCAATGGGGAATTCGGAAAAGATAGGAAGTAGCGTAGTAAGGAAAGGACCTGATTGCCGCGGCCGGTGTACTTGAGCTGGCAGGATTCGAATCCCGGGCGCCTGCGGAAGAGGTTATGGATTTCCCGGGGTTTGACATCGTCGGGAAGGCCCGACACGAACAAGGTCTGGATGTGCTGCATTTCTTGACCTACTTGATTGTTGTACCCCAAGCTTTGGTGTTGCTGCTGGAATTGCTGTTGGTAATGGTGGTAATAGGGATCATATGGCAGCGGCGGCTGCGGCTGCTGCAGATGATGATGATGTTGGATCGTCGCCGAGGACATCTCGGCAACGGCAACGTTTGGTGGATGCATGATGGACAGCTGCTGAGATGGAGGAAGGACGATCGGGTTCTGGGGAAGCTGGTAGTGGTGGAGACGTGGAGGGGCTTGGATTTGGGCTCTCATGCTCAAAATCCTCAGTAACTCATAGCAGCAGCCACGTCCATGGCGTGAGCCTTCTTGCCATTCTCTGATCACACTCTGAGACAAGATCTCTGAAATGCTCTCAAGTGAGAGACTTCACCAAAAAACAATCTAACTCAGGAACTCAGGTTACGAGATGCAATCATTCAGATTTCATGATACGATGCAAAGTTTCAAATGACCGAAATATCGTCATTTCGGTTTTTTCGGGCACGGTATTTTTTACAGAAATTTTGGTATCGGATTCTGCGACAATAGATCCCACCATCTTTTTTGTGTGTCAAGGGATCTGGGCTCTTCTTCCATTCTTAATTATCCAATTTTTTTCCCAAAAAATAATTTCTTCCTCAATTCTCTCTCTCTCTCTCTCTCTCTCTCTCCACCCCTGCTCCCTCCTTGCCCCAACCCCTTCTTTATGTGGCCAAGAATGTTATTCTTTAGAGCATAGACCCAAACGAAAACCTCATCCAAACAATTTCAACTTATTGATAAAAACCCATCCTTCCACTATTTTAAGGAATTAATCCAAATGCAAAATTGAAATCCAACCAAAGTTTGTGTTTTTAATTTTCGGTTGAAAGAGGAATATTCATTCATATGTGTAGAACACGGAGAAGGATAACAACATTCCTTCAAGCACAGAATGAAACATGACCAAACTGTTCTACACGCATTAAACAGGGCCTTTCCAGCTAAACCAAAGAGAGCGTTATAAGTATAAAGAATAAAGACTATGTTATTCCTTGTTTCGTTTGTTGTGGCGTCCATATTCACATCACTACAAGGATTTAAAATCACAAGGTTGGTGGGTATCACGTATCGAACAGATAACAATACCAATACAGATCGACTCATTCAAGCGATATTGGTTTTTCCCTCACTTTCACCACTTTTTGATTCATTTTACCCTCAATACATAGCAATACACCACACCAGAATTGTATCAATATCAGATACCGGCACAATCGATAAGATATTAATGCCGTGAACCCTGCATAACCATTATCTTCATGATGAAAGAAACCTTAATCATATGAATATTAAATACCATGTTGAAATAAATAAATTCCATTCTTTCGAAGGGATATTCTTATTGACACTCCTCAAGGTGTCAAATAATCTGTATTTTTTTTCCCTTTTAACAGAGGAGGGTAAATATTATCATTTCACATATGTATTCAAAATACATGCATAACAATAACAACTTTTGATGATGATACAATGATAAATCATTTTCAAATTATTTTTGAAAATCCTTTTATACCAACAACTTAAATAACTTTTAAGAATAAGACAATGGACAATTAAAAGGTGTCAAATTCTAGATGCTTCCAAACTATGTAAGTGAAAGTGTTGCACATGTACGCCTAGGCCGTGGCAACTCGTCTAGAGTAAACTATATACATTGGATCTGAACCACCAGGGTTGGGAGATATATCCACTGCCTGAGAGAAAATGCAAATATAATTAATTAATCAAGTACTTCTCTAAAAAAAATCACCATAGGTATTAAGTGCTATGAGAGAAGAATAATTTGCAATTGATATAAGCAAGGTAAGCGTTAAGGAGATATTAGTGCATTTAGGAATTACTCAAACCTCTGATACTGCAACAATTTCAGTGCAAGTCACCTTTACATTCCAACAGACATCTACCTCCTCAATGAGTGATTCCCATGGATTTCCCAACAATGTTATGCAATATACTAATTCAATTAAGAGCAGGAAGTAGTAGGCTCTAATGTAGAACTAGAATCACAAGTGATCCTAATCCCAGGCAAGATCTGAAATTCCGGCTGAATAGAGAAGATGTCCTCCAATAGGCTTGGTTCTAGCTCTCAAACACTCTCTCACAGAAAACAAATAAAAGGAAAATAAGAAAAGAAAGAGAATTCGATGGTACAACATATAGGATGCATTGCTTTATGATTTTATTTTATTTTTGTTTGGAGAGGGGGGGGGGGGAGAAAAGGAAATAACCAAAAGTGCCAACAATGGACAGCATAAATTCAAAATTCTATGATAATACCAGTGGGTAGAAGGTTGTTCAAACTTGTTAACTAATGCCACCTCTAAAATAATATCAAGTGAAGGAGTTCTTGAGCATTTAGACTGTATTATGTTATCAATAAAGAACACCTTTAAAAATTTGATGTTGCTGAAAAGAAATCCTGACATCAAGTACCTGAGGAGGTTCAAAGCCTCCAGCATAATGGAAATAGGACCCAACAATCAAAACATGCTCAGCATCACCAGTTGATGTCCATATAGAGATTGCTTTTGTCCAAAAGCAACGATTTGAAAAGCTGATAGACATAAAAACAGAAAACGAGTCACCAAGCATTCTACACACGGAGCACAATCAACAACACAATGCTTATAAAAAAAAATCATAAACATCTGTTATATTTTGTGAGATTATTAGATCAATTTCCTTAATTTCCGTACCCCAATTAAGTTGAAACACTAAACCGGTGGGAGCGACGGTGTGAAAAAAATATGTAAATGAACATCTACACAAATACGGATTAAGAAAATGAAAATTAGCATGGTCATGATCACAGGACCCTACAAGGTTTCTCTAGAAAAATGGTATAGTAAGATATTACTAGGAGTGGCATATATGAACTTCTAAATAAAAAAAAGTGAGGCTGGATGGTTGTGATCATTGTTTAACTGTGTTACTTCAAGCAATGACACAAAATGAAAATAAGCATGCTGTGTGTCATTTAATCCTTCCGTACACGTGGATGCAGCAGTTCAGCAAAATTCTGTCATACTACTGAGAAATTCAAGGAAGAAATTCTAAATAAAATCGCTCAGACAAGTTATTAGACTTTCCAACTATTATCAAAGATCTTATTAGTAGGACAAACACTAAATCTTACCTCATTATGGCTAGACCTCCAGGCTTAAGAACACGATACATCTCCTTGAAAACATCAATTGGCTTCGCCAAATAATCAACACTAACCTGCAAGACATTACAGATTAACACAGAAGTCACTGCCACCCACATCTAATTGAGAAAGTGATATCTAGATATGATGATTTTGATTAAGTCTTAAAGAGGTATACTCTGAGCACTGAACCACCATCCATCCAATGATGATGAGAGCCTGGATTTCATTTTCAGTTTTATTAAACCACTGACTAACTATTGATTCCAGGACATATGCTTTTGAACAGAAATGGCTACTGTTAAATTGATAATTTGATAATACATGTGGGAAATGCTATCTGACCAAGTCAAGTGACATCAGAAAAACAGGTAAGAGTAGAACAAATTCAAAGAAATGTGCATACCACGTTAGTAATAACATCAAAAGAGTTGTCTTCAAATGGAAGTTTGGGGGTGACATTTAAATCTTGTACAACATACTCTGTTAGAATCTGCAAAGACCGTTAAGACATTAAATTGGGTGAAAGTTTCTTTAGCTCATAAAAGAAAACATAAGAGGTTCATGTTTCCAATGGGATGGTACCAATTTTGGTTAGGTTCAATCATCAATAAGGACTAAGAGACAGAAGAAGATGTTAGTCAAAGAACTAATGTTGAGTGGATGAAGTGGATAGGAATTTGTGTGCGTTGTGTGATCAAATCATCCTTTCAAAACTAAAAGGGTAAATTTTATAAGATACTGATAAGTCTTAATTTTGTAAGATGCTTATAAGACTCAGAATTCTTCACAAAGGCAGTGAAAAATTGGCCATAGAGAAAAAAATATGTATGAGCCATAAAGAAACAACATATACATAGAATGACCTCAACAAGATTAGGATGTTGAGATGGATAAGTTCGAAGATAAGGACAGAATTAGAAGTTAAAAATCCAAGAGAACTTAAGCATTGCAGCAATAGTGGACAAAGAGATGGAAAATCAATTTGGGTGGTTTGTCCATGTGAAATGCAGACCAATGAACACACCAGTGGGGACCAATATGGTTTATGTTGAAGGTATTAAAAGAATACAGAGACGATTGTTGGAGAAATGTCATTGGGATGTTTCAAAATAATGGAGAACTTTTGGAAATAAAAAAAAAATTATTGGAGTTAAAATTCAAAAGGGTTAAAACAAGAATGATTATACACTTGGGACAAAAAGGAGGACACAGAGCATCAATGTAGAACAGTTACAGAAGGGATAGAGAACTAACCTGGGTATCAAGAAGAGTTTATCATTAAGCCATTCTTCCATATAATGTAACCATAAAACTAAATCCATATAAACATAAAAAATAAAATATAAATTCCATGTTCTTTCTGCCTCGACCCGCCCATTAATGTTTAAGCTAGTTTAAAGTCAGTCCTTTCTAAGCAC
The DNA here is from genome assembly GCF_013358625.1 of Macadamia integrifolia. Lineage (NCBI taxonomy): Eukaryota > Viridiplantae > Streptophyta > Magnoliopsida > Proteales > Proteaceae > Macadamia > Macadamia integrifolia. Next base: position 37,755,886 of record NC_056561.1, on the reverse strand, counting down.
AGGTTGGCATTGAACTACTACTCCACATATCAATAGTATTGAAAACATGCCATTATATTATAAAACATGATCGTAGAAAATAACAGATTCTTCTGGTTCTTCTTCTCTTCCTCAAAAATCATACTTGTACCTCTCTAATTGTTTGGATTTGCAATAGTAGAACTTTGTTCAGAGTCCTTGCTTTTCCATGATTTTAGTCAATTTCGCACGAGTTATTCGTAATTTTTGTCAAGAGCTGATTCACCAGCTTCATCATTTCAATATATTCATGGTTATTCATATTCCTTGCCCCTATAAAATTTGGGTATGTTGCTGAAACTTTCAAAATTTCACTTAATTCTTTTAAACCATGATAATAGATAGCCTTTAACATATTTTAACAAATATGATTAGCACAAAGATCTAACAAAATGGATGATAATTTTCTGCATATCAATGAATTGTATCAACATACTGGGTTCTGTTTAAGCTCTTCTTCATTCATACCCATGCCTACTATCCTCTCTTGTTTGTATCCTGCTGGAAAATGGCTCACCTAGATGCAAAACAGAAGATTTTCAGATTTTAGTTATTATAAGCATGCAACATATTTAAAAAAACAAAAAATGTATTAGAGCATGGAACATCATGAATCTTACCCAGCTGCTACATAAATCCAGAAGACTTACTCCCGGAGTGTTACTGGGAGGAAAGACCTCGGAATAATACTTAGTCAGTGCAGCAATGGCTGGATCATCAATGTGTGTCACAAAGCGTGGAGTCTCATAGAATAACAAATCTGGCGACCTACAAAATTCAACCATTGAACTTTAGAATTTATATCTATGACAAAGGTTAGTGAAACCCCAACTACTCGTCTGACCAACTCATAAATGATGAAAGCCTTCACATATACACTTTTAATTTGCTTGAAATTGAATATTATGTTTAATTTGATCCTTATTATTATTTTTCCGCCTACTTTTTTATGTCACCCTTCATTTAGTGTGAAGTAGTAACTTTAACCACCATCTTAAGTGAAGTAACTAGCTTAGAATCATGCAAGGCTGGCTTTCACAATAAAGATCGATGAATAAGCAGAATAGCAATTTTTTTTTTCAGAACAGCACATAGAAGGAAGGTAAAGCAGAAATACTAAGGGAATCAAGCAAAGATGATAATCCAGCATAAGTACAAGCTTAGAACAGATACTCATCAAATCTCTGGAAATCCTCCTCCTTGAAAGGAAATTGTTCCGGCCATTCTACATTTTTCAGCACCTTTCAGACCAGAAAAAAAAAACTCATCAGGAATCTACGAGTCCAAAGGTTTCTACGTACAACAGTGTCATTCAAGATATGTCAGGCACAACTGGGAACCAGAACATTGGCGATATAGGAAAATTGGAACAGCGGACGTACTTCAACAACATAGTGAGCTTGTTATGCGTTTATGCCACACAGAAAGTAAGTCAAATCACGTGCAAATGCTGCAAATTTTCTTTTTCTTTGGTGGGGAGGGAATGAAACGCCTAACAACTGAAAAATATGCAGAGTTCTCAAAATATCCATAAAGAACAAAGGACCCAGTTACATTCACCCACGGTGAAGAAGAATCCCTGGACTGTGCATGAGTCTTACGGTAGTGGGAGAGGCATCATTATGAGGGGAGGGGTACTTTCGACTTCAATGGGGAGGGGGGAGGGGGGAGGGGGTGGGGGGCAGAGTATTTATGACCCTAGATGGGTGTACTTTTCCTTAACCCATGGTGGAGGAAAACTTTATCAAAGAACGAATCATTGGAGATTTTAAATTTGCAGGGTATACACTACACACATAATTATGTCAAAATTATTATTAATTTGACCATTGTAAGGAAAAGGAAAATGAAAATGAAATGGAACATCTTCTCACTCTTCCTAATGAAATGGAAAATCTTCTCACTCTTCCTCTTTTCTTTCATTTTTTTTTTTTTTTAAATGATACCATTTTGACAACTTACTTGTCCATAAAGCAATATTATACAGAGGAAGAAGCAGAACTCTCTCAACTATAGAACTTGCACAGGATAACAAATTGATATTCCAGAAGAAATTACATTGTCAAAATAAGATATGAAATGAGGTTTTATTCGTAACGTAGAAATTCGTGGTCTATTATACCCCAAGAATTGCTAAGTTTTCATAACGGGCGACATCTGGTCAGTTTCGAATAATTTTCATCCAATTGCAAATCTCATTCCTTAGCTCCAACATATCATCAAACTTCAGAATCTGATAAACCCCAGAACGAGATAGAAAAACGCACACACAGTATGAATAATAGTCAAACCTTGATACATGCTCATGTTGCACTCAGTCCGGGTCATGAAAATTTTGATTCTATTGGAAATTAGTCATCCATTCATCAATTGTCACAACACTTACGGTCATCAAAACCAAAATTTAGCGAAAAAAAAGCAAGTAGAAACGCCATGGAAACACAATTTAAGCGGAATTGTTAAACCCTGATTATGAAATTATTGATTTTCATGTGATAATCTCATGCCGATTGATTATGTTGTAGTATGCCTTGAATTTAAAATCAAAGATCGTGAAAAATAAGGTAATTAGAGACCAAATGTTTCACCTGTTCAACCGAAGAGAAACCTTGCTGTCTTTCAGAAGCCAAGAAAGACTGTCCTCCACCTCTACCTGCCATGCTCCTAAACTGACTCAAAAATGAGGCACCAAATCCCAATACCAGACGACGAGGAGTTCGAATTCCACTTCCGCTGCTCCACTTTTTCACTCTCGCTCTTAGGTTTGGAGCAGAAGCATTAGTTGCAGGAGAAAGGAAGGCACCCACCAAAACTGATCGCCTGTGATGTATCGTGTAACCGACACGGAGAGGCAAAGCCATTTTATCGTTTCATCGCTTTTCCCACCACTGCTATTACCATATTTTATTAGGGGAAAATTTGGAAACGGTTGAATCGAAGCGGTCGATTCCGATCCATTTTGATCAGATTCTGACTGATTCGATTAATTTCGATTGGAACCGGTAAATCGGTCAAGATTACCGATTCCAATTTTCATAACCCTGTGTATGATCTACACGATCATTGCCTGGTTATATTTGCATCTTCTACTTGCCAAGCCAATTACGGATATGTAAACAGCACATGTAATGAGGAGAGAGAATGAGGCACACACCTCCCAACAAAAAAATGAGTCCCCACCATATGGTGGATCGAGCTCTTCTCTATAGAACTCAGGACCAAAGAGCGATCTTAGGACTGTAAAGACTCGGGCCCACGACCTTAGGTCACCTCATCCCTGGGATCACTCTCTGGTCCTTGAGCTCTATGGAGAGGAATCTTGTCAAGCTGATTCTAAGTTTTTGGAATCAATCCCATTAAGTTCAACCCCTAATTCCAAGTTTAAAGTAATGGGGTGACTGCTTGCCATGGGTGAAGGAAAATTTTCATTTATGTTTTGCTCATTTCTAATATTATTCAACATATTCTATTTAATTTAGGAGAATTTTCTTTCAATCGATAATAAAGGGTTCATCCACAAATCTAAGGACATCATTGCTCTCCTGAATGTTGACGGTTTGAAATACACTTCTTTGTTCCTTGGCACCCATCCAAGTATAATGATGGCCATCGAAAAAGGATTTTTCCTTCATCTTTGTTTTAGAAATCGAACCCTTAAATTTACAGAGTGTTGGAAAAAGGATAGCCATTTATTGCTGCAGATCGAATAATCTTTTTCGCTTCCTACGTATTAAACAACATAGGGTATGGATTCTAATTTTAACCAATCTCAGTTAGACAATCCTTAATTCATCCAAAGACTAAAGTAATTTGTTAATTAAGCCAAGAAGAGAGCATTTTTTAGCCCATATATTCAACTTATATTCAATCTATGATAAAATTAGATAAGTATATTTTCTTACTGTCACCCCCAAGTCCTAAAAAAACATTTATAGCACAATTTTTACACAAATAGAAAGATAGAAAATATAACACATTTTTTTTTCCTCAATGAATGTAAATACTTTCATTTCACATAAAATAGTAAAAATCTTTTAAAGTTGAGAGGTTTGTTGGGGCTGAGCATTGTGATACTGTACTAAACGCTTAAGGTTAAAAGAGGTTTTGACTTCCTTTTTCAGCAGTTAGGTTCTGGAGAAAATTTGGATTTGGTCATTAGTAACAACTAAGACCTGATGAGATCAATCTATAGCAAAATTTTACAATTATTGATGTTATACGTGAGAAAAAATCTTGTTAGCACAGTTGGTTAGCAACGAACTTGATACGAGCCATAAACTCGGATGTCTTAAGTTCGACTCCCACTAGATACACCTTGGGCCACTCACACGGGAGTGTTTAGTGCTTTTTACTGCTTTCAGTGAAAGTTGAATGGTTCTCATTCAACCTTGGTATGACCCAGTCCATGTGGTTGTGGGGTCAGTATGGGCCTGCGGGACTAGTTAGGACGAAGGCCTAGATACCAGTCATTAGCGGAAAAAAAAAGGTTTGGTAAAAAAAATTGTAACCTGCTTTTTTGTCTTCTAACACAATTAAGATAATACAAAATTTTATATGAGAGTAAATCTCGTCATTTCACAAGCCTACTCGAAAAATATACACATTTTAATAATGACTTAATGATGAGTCACTTTAAATTATTTTGAAAATATTTTTTTATCCTTTCATTAATTAACATTTTAAAATAAGACAAGGAATAATTATAAAAAAAAAAAAAGTTATAATTTTTCACTTTACTAACTTATTGACAACAAGAGACACCCTTCTCTTATTGGGTTCAATTCCGATCTTCACTTGATTTTTCTTCATAGTTCTATGTTAATTATTTGGGAGGTTGGGCACACCAAACTAGTAGCTCAACCAATGGAGGAGGGGCTGGGATGGGAGAGGCATAGGGGTCATTTCCACAGGGGAAAGAGAAAGAGTAACAAATGTTGGAGTTTTGGACACCCTAGCAGTGTGACAGCCTTTTCCCATTAATTATTTTTGCTACTCAAAGTGATGTTCAGTCATGCTAAATTTGATTTTTTATCAAATGTATAGTCCACCAGCTGTGCTCTATGTTTTTAGTATGAGATGGAGTTCTTTATTTAGCTGCATAGAATAAACTAATGCTTCTTGGTGTCTCTCTCTCGTCCCATAATAGGGGTAGATATGTTATTTCATTTCATAGTGATACTAACCTCATCAATCCGTCTCACAGCAATTCTACTATAACAAACTATTTTTGGTGTAAGAAAAACCTACTTTTCGATCATATGAACGGATATGTATTAGTGCCATATCAATATCAGTCACAACCAATACCAATATATGTATTGATCAATATAATACCAAACCTATCCAATAAAAGTGAATTCTATTCATCATACATTGGCAAAAAGCATATATTCTAAACTACGTATAAGCATGTGATCATGGCCTTTGAGAAAGATGAAAAATCTCATCAAGAAGTCAATCCATATGATATAAATAGTGAAGAAGGTGCAACCACCTGTCCACTACACCTAAGCATCAACAAACATTCTAATCTCTATGAATACTGAGAATTGGATGCCTACCCACTAGCCCATGGTTTGATTTGGCTGGCTTATAAGGGCTATCCTGTTTTCAATCCTCAACTTGTCTAGTGGGTGCTGGTTTTCAATCCTCAACTTTTTCTTCTAAGCAAAGATTAAAATATGGCCATAGTTTTAAAAATTGGATTGGATTGGATTCGTCGAAATTGTTTGGATTGAATCGGTATAGGTTAAGATTGATCCTAAGATTTGACCGACCCGATACTGATCCAATGGTCATGATTACTTCTTCATGTCAATTAGGGCTAAGTTTCCCTTGAACATCCCAAATTTCTGCCTCATGGAAACTTCGTTGGTGCTCAAATTTTGTGTAATATTGATCACATGATCACCTATCAGTCAGTAAAGTTTCAGCCATACCCTTCTTGAAATTTCTAACTCAATGGCAAGTACTTGAGAGGTGGGTCTAACATAAGTTTAGGGAAAGTCAAGACTTCGACTTTCTTACCTCCATTTTCTTGAAATAATAATAATATAGTAATAAGTGTGGTGCAATAACCCCTTTGCTGGCTCCTTGTGAGTTTTATCTGGCTCCGATGTGGCACTTAGCACTCAAAAAAAAAAAAAAAAAAAAAACTTCCAACCTACCTAATTTCCTCACGTGAGGAAATATACTTTCAAAAGCTTATTGAAATTAAGTTCAACTTTATTAGTTTTGATTTACCAATTAAGATGAGACATAAATTTATAAACATGTGGATGTGCTATGAGTTATACAGCCTATCTAACAAAAGAATCCTAAAGAAATCAAGACCTCTTTGTGCCCAAAAGCATGGCCATGAGAAAAGAGTTACAAACAAAATTTTTTGCTGTCAGACAACTTGAATTATATATATATATATATATATATATTTAGGGAAGCTGCTAGGGTGTAAAGGTTTTTGACCCATTAGGGGTTTGGATCCATTCCTCTATGATGTTGATATCTAAGGGAGCTGTTAAAAGAATGGCAATTGTTTATGCCAAATAATAGAGGAAAGATTTATATACTAGAACATATACTACATTTGATTTTAGCCAAAATGGCCAAGAAAGGTGATGCAACTCATGCAAGGGTTTTGAACTGGAAAAAAAAAAAATTATAAACTGAAGTGAAAGTAAAACAAAGACAATCAAAAACCAGTGATGATGGCTGATGGGTGATTGAGGCCTGCATCCACTTACCTCTTATTTGGTTGCATGGATGCATGTGTTTCATATTTTTTTGAAGGAACATATTTTACTTGGAAAAAGGTGGATACATTAATGTCTTTTGCTAGCTGAATACCCTTGAGCGGTCCTAAAATTGCTTCTTTACCATCTTCTCCTATCATCAAATAGTTAGCATGACGTAAGATACATTTTCCGTATTAAATAAACAAGCTACCCATGCACTAATTTTTTTTTTATTTTCATCTATCCTGATTGTAACTAATAATATATTCTTACCATTTGAGAATTGGGTAAGTTTTTCAGATTGAAAAGATATCACGTGAATCATGTACATTGTGTGCTTTGTATTGAACCCCATTGCTAATCCAAAAATCTGCTTGTTTCAAGATTGAATAAAAATCTGGTTTTATCTCATGAAACAAGATTTTATTTCTATGTTTCCAAATAAAATAGCAAAAAGTCATGAAGATGGAAAAGAACCTCTTCAAATTTGATTTAGGTATATCCCTAGCATTGAAACAATACATAGCAAATTTATTGAAAGTTAAACCTTGCATTCGGTCTGGTTTGAGTCTTAATAGACTTGCAGCCCATACTCTTTTTATGAAATCACAACCAAAGAAGATATGCTGTAAAGATTCATGATGAATTCGACAAACCCACAAATGGGACCAATGTCCATCCATCTAGACAATATGTCCTTTGTAGGTGGGCACATGATCGTGGTGTATACCTCTCTTTTTTATTTTTTTTCCCTTTTATTGTTTTGATATTATGATGTGGGTCTTCTATGTATAAGATTCGACACCCACCGAAACTCTCTTGTTTTTTATTATTGGTTAGATGTATGATGCCTATAAGCAGCCAATCTATTGATCCCTTCCATTTTACTTTTGTGCATCCAATAATTTAAACCCCTCTAACAGTGTCAATCGATCAGTTTGGTTTGATTTTCGATTGAATTGAATCGATTTTGATATGTTACTAGGCCTACCTGTTATGGAAGGTTTCAGTTTTGGTTCATTTCTTATAATTTTTTGTTATTGGTTAAAAATCATGCAACTTTCATAATTTTTTGCTTTTTTTTTTTACCTGCTTCTCCTGTTGGCACCAAAGGCTAGAGGTATCCTGCATGGTCTATGGCAAGAGCTAGCAAAAAGGACAATGTTGAACTTGTGTAGCGGGTAATGTAGGGAACTTCTTACCCAAAAAAAAAGAAAAAAGGTAATGTAGGGAACTAAGGCTGGGTGGCCTAGGGTTTATTTCAGATTTTATTAAGGGCCTGTTTGGTATCGTTTCTGTTCCAGAAACGCCATTTCGTTTCAAAAACGAAAATTTCAGTTTCTGTGTCAAAACGCAGTTTTTAAACGAAAAAATGGTGTTTTAAAATTTCAGATTTTTATCGGGAAATTTTTTTTTTTTTTTTTTGTAAAATGGAACGAAACTGGGAAGACGGAACTCCATTTTGGAGTTCCGTCAAATCTCGCTTTTTCAGTTTTTTTTTTTCACTTTTTGTTCCAAAAAAACAGAAACGAACCATAAGTGCACCAAACAGAAGATTCAGTTTTTTCGTTCCAATAGAACGAAAAAACTCCAGAAACGTTTTTTTAGAACGATACCAAACGGGTCCTAACTATTTCCTCTTTTTCCTTGAAGATGAATGTATCTGTAACTCTTAAGATTGGTAGGATGTAGTTTTCAAGGCTAGGATGGGCAAGGTTACTACTACTTTGAGATGTTAATATAGCTAACTTTATATTTTAACAGTTTTCTTTTACGAGAAAAGAAAAATGATAAGGATTTGATTCTATCTAGAATGAACCGATTGGTTTTGATCGTTTCGTGCTGAAACTTTGAAAACCTTACCTCTCTAATAATCCAGTTGTCTTTTTTTTTTAATAGTAAATCTAATAATCCAGTTGTCTTTTTTTTCTTATAGTAAATCTAATAATCCAGTTGTCACTTAATACAAAAAGCTAGAACATACAAAACCCAAACCTCTCCCTTCCATAATCTTATTGAGCCATAAAGAACATACAAACTTGTAATGCTTTCTTCACTGAAAAAACAAAAAAAGTTATAATGCTTTCTTTTCCTCTCCAACGATTACTCCCTCTAACCACCTTTCAATTAGATATAAGCATGTTTTTAAGAGTTTTAATGTTCTCTTCAATGACCTAATATATTAAATGAATGAGAGGACCGTCCTAAGTTCATCCATCCATTTGATGCACGTTAAAGAGGATTTTGATGCCATATTTTATCACCTAAGATATGTGACTTCAGACAATTGACATATAGTCTTAGACGTGTCTGTATCTAATTGAAAGATGATTGAAACATGGAGGATCCAAATTCCAATCTCCACTCTATATATACCATTCTTCCCACCTTCAATTTCGCTTGCCTCCTTATAGTACTCGACATTTCATGGGATCTCCCACTTATCTCTCCTCCTCTCTCTAGTCTCTCCCCCGTTGATCTTAATTTTTAAGTTCCCATTACAAAGGGAAACAACAAAAACCAGAACCCATTCCTTCCTCTCACTCACAGTCAAGTCTCCATTACAAAGGAGATCATCAAAAACTTGGAAGCCATTATATTACATTAGACAGGTACCCGTTTCATTTTGAACATTTTGAGTTATTAAATCTTCTTCTTCTTCAAATCTTTCATGTTTCATCCTTTCGGGGAGATCTAGAGAGAAGGGTATGATCAGAAAAATGGAGGGAAACCAATTCGTGATCGAAGCAGCGGAAGTGGAATCAATGGCGAAAGAATCAGGGCTTTCCGTTCTGCAACTGCTACCATCCCTCGTGAAATCAGCCCAGAAACTGGCTAGGCCTCCAATATCAAAGTACCATGTCGGAGCCATAGGATTAGGTTCCGATGGCCGGATCTTCCTGGGTGGGAACGTCGAGTTCCCAGGTCTTCCCCTTCATCATTCCATCCACGCGGAGCAGTTCCTGGTAACCAACGCCGTCATCCATGGCGAGACACAATTGAAATACATCGCCGTCTCATCTGCTCCCTGCGGCCATTGCCGTCAGTTCTTGCAGGAAATTCGTGGCGCTTCCGAGATGAAGATCCTCGTCACCTCCACCGAGAATGGCGGAGGAGACCATCAAAATGATGAAGACGAAGCCTTCTCATTCCTGCCTCTCTCCACCTTCCTCCCTCACCGATTCGGCCCTGACGATCTCCTCGAGAGCGATGTCCCTTTACTCCTAGAGCCACGTCACAACGCTCTCGCTTTCATCGACGGCGTCAACCACCACGTCGAGAACAACGTCATCAACGGAGACGTCAACTGCAACAGCGATGTTGCAGATCACGAGAAAAAGTTGAAATGTGCAGCCCTGGAGGCAGCCAACAAATCACATGCTCCCTACAGTGTGTGCCCCTCAGGGGTAGCCCTCATGGACGTAGAGGGAAGAATCTATAAAGGGTCGTACATGGAATCAGCGGCGTATAATCCAAGCTTGGGACCCGTGCAGGCGGCGCTGGTGTCGTATCTGGCGGCGAGTGGCGGAGGTGGGTATGATAGGATCGTAGCTGGAGTGTTAGTGGAGAAGGAAGGAGCGGTAGTGGTACAAGACGGCACGGCACGGCTTCTTTTGCTCTCTGTTTCGCCCAGATGTGATTTTCGCGTATTTCATTGCCGAGCTTCTTCTTCTTCTTACAACTGTGAAAGGTTATCCACTTAGAATTTTTATGGTGGCAACTTTTCTTTTTTCATTTTTTTTTGTGATTAGAATGGTGTGAAGAAGAACTAATTGACTGGTTAATATGAAACAGACAAGGATCAAAAGTTACCCATATGGATGGATGAAATGAGATTCTCAGAATCAATCATCTCTTCCTACTCTGGTGCTTTGACCCCTTTAATTATCATTGATGATATTTATAATTTAATTATAATAGATAAAATTAAATATCTCTTTGAATCTAAGGATGAGATTAATGCAGAAACAGATGGGATTGTATTAGATTATCTTTATTTCTAGTTCATCCATTATCTTTGTTTTTATCTGTTGATTCTGATGATGATATCAGCTCCAATGATGACATCTTACTATCATGGACCCCAACTACTACTTTTCATTTTAGGATGGGAAATGGTAATTGCCCAGAATTGCTTGATTTGTCTTTCATATCCTCTGGTTTCCAAAATTTGAGCAAACAAAAAGAATCCAACAGTGGTTGATGTTCATGTGGACTCAAAATCATCTGCAATGGAGCAGTGAGGTGTGCTGAAAATTCGACGGTCAGAGTGCATGACTAGATCCTCCCAACTGCTAGATGTTCACTGCACTTCATCGTCCGCTGCAGACAATTTGGACACATTTATGTGTCAAACAATTTGACATTTTGTTATCTTGCTCCTTGATAAGATTGAGGTGAGAGATTAAGCTGATCACAGACGCAATTGTTTAGCAAGTATGGATAGAGAAGAAAATGGAAAGAACCAGAGAAGATTTGCCGTATGGTATTGGTAATGAATAAAATAATTGTGTGGATCTCTCAGCTTTGTCAAGTGAGAGAGAGATATTCCCCATGATGCTCTTCTCTCTAACTTTTGCCAAACTTGCAAATGAGGAGTCACCGCTGATTTCTGAATTGTGAATTTTGCTTCATCTTCCAGGTTCTATTATGCTACGTTTTGTTTGGGTTAACTGGGGCCACCAATTTTTTTCCCTCCAGATGACAAGGGCTCCTTCTAAAAGCCGCATTAAAAATCCCCCACTATGTTAGCTACACAAGGTCATACACAGTGGTTACATAGAACTATCGATCTTTGGCCTTAATCGGTTTAGGCAAGACTTTCAGTTTCACTTTTATACAATAAAGGGTATTTTGAGTAAACAAGATTTCTTGTTTACATCAATGTCATATTTCGATGATGAAAGATTTTAGACTTACATCAACCTCGTGTCAACATCATAATAAAATTTCTTTTCTACAATGTTATTTTGTTTTTACTTCATGTAACCAAACACTGACCGTTTTGCCCTCCTCAATCCAGCAAAGCCTTCACCTTGGTATTCTAGGGAGTATTTTAGATAATCAAGATATCGAGTGTATCTCAGCCTCATGTAATAATGAGGTTTTTATCTTTTCTATTATGATATTTTATTTTTTATATTTTAAAAACTATGTAAAGAAAAAACATAATAAGACAAAAATAATGATTAATTTATGCGCCTTTATTTCTTGTATTTATCAATGTTTTTTTTTTCCCTTGCATTCAAAACATAGCCTAAATCAAGAAACTACGCAAATCTGCCTAGTTAATATCCAACAATACACTAAATATTGGAACAAGAGCAATCGATCTGGATGTAATTAATGCTTTGATCCTGTACAAACCTTAATCCTTATGCCCTTCTGCGTAATAGCTCCAATCTGGATTCCCCATTTTATTCGTACCATTTGTCCCCTCCAAACACCCCCCATCATATCTTTTGAAGAACCCATTTGCTTCATCAGGCTTTGTAGGCCGCCCATGCCACCAATTTGCTTAAGCATTTGTGGTGGAAGGACTTTGCTCGTGTGTTGCGCATTCATAGTTCGAGATAATGCACTCATGTCACCCTTCTTTGGAAGCTTGAGGCCTTTCATTTTGCTCCAGATCTTGGCAAGCCGCTTATATTCTTCCAACATATCCATAACTTCCCTAACAGCACGACCAGAATCCCGAGCTATCCGCATGATCCGAGACTCATTCATAAGCTTTGGGTTCGAACTATCCAACTCTGGATAAGAATTTATAAGTTTACATGCAACAAGTATAAAATGTAAATGATCCGAGACTCATTAGCCCACAAATTTCAATAGCAGAACAAAAAATAAACAGTTAAAACGCATAAAAAACATAGACTAGATTGCAGTTACCCTCATTGGTCATGGAATCCATCATAGTCATGTAACGTTTGATCTTTGCTTGACTCTCTCTTTCACGACCCTTGGGCATTAGCTCGGCACTAAATCCCGGGAGCATCGAGAAAACCTACATGGTAACAAGAGTGGTTTATAATATTAGGTTCTTTTTGGGGGGAACGGATGTTTCCAATAGAATGAATATAATCCATGATGAAGGTGTTTTATAATTAAGATACATGGGAATAAAAAAAAATTGTCAAGAATATTAAGAGGTGTTATTTATAGGACAAAATCATCACAGGAGTCAACTTTTCCAAGTTGGGAATAAGTTCTGAGAATCAATAGAATGTAGAAACTGAAAGGTCACATGATAAGCAAGATATTTTACAAATTCTAAATGACAAAACATTTTTCCTTCCTCACTGAGTAAAACATATCCACAGATATTATTGGACAAAAGAATTTATTTTGATATAGAATGACTGAGTTTGTCACATTTTAACACAACAGCACAACCAGTCAGAAGAAAATATCTTTTTAGAAAGAAAATGAGAAAGATTTCACATAAAATTCCTTTTCTTTAATAAAAACTAGACATAAATGAAACCACATTGTTAAACAATCTTTGGCAGAGTAGAATATAAATAACAGACCTGGCCAATAGGACCCATTTTGAGTATGTTCTGGAATTGCTCATACATGATACACAAAGTAAAATTCCCTTCAGAAAGCTTCTGCAGAAGCTCAGGCTGTTGATCCATAGGCACAACTTCATGAATTTTGTCCATGAAACCCGACAAATCACCCATGCCTAATTGAAACAAAAGTTGGATAAGACTTATTCAAGATGTGAGATTTTACTTTGTTATTTTAATTTTTAAGAGAAGTCAAACTTTTGGACTATGAGTACACCAAACAGAATATGCCAAAACAGTAAGACGAAGGTTCAGTTAGAAGTAACCTAAAAGGCGGCTGACAAATGGCTTAACATCAAAAACTTCAAACTCATCTATGTGTTCTCCAGTTCCAATAAATATGACAGGGCTCTTTGTGGCAGCAACACTGCATATACAAGATCAATATTGAATTACAACTTTCTTTGGGCATTAAAAGCAAATATACGAATCCAACAAACAAACAGGATCTCACTTAAATACAGTAAGCTTAATGATTAAACCTACAAAATGTTGAATGTTAACAATGTTTCAAGTGATCTGGTCATTTTATATGACACAGATCAACCAATTAATAATTGATTGGATCGGAATTGGCTGGGGCCCTATAAACCCGCCAAGTCCCTTTGAAAGTAACACACTTTGCATTGTTGGTAGTTGTGGATTTTAAAGAGATTTTTTTTTTTTTTTGTCCAGGCAACACAACTATGTATATAAAGGATGAATAGTGAGTTTAAACAATTGTCTTATCCTTTTATTCTCATCAATTTTTCTTTTCTGTTGCCTTCCCTTCTCCCCTGCCAAAACTCAAGATGCAAACCAACCATTTCAATCCAGTGATTCACAGCTGCCAATAAAGCTAGTGATTAATACTGCTGTATAGAGAGGCTCCAATCCTATATCCTGTGTAGTATAGTAGAAATTATTAATATTGGGCAAGCTTCTTCCCAGCAGAAATCTAATGCCTTGAGTTTACTGCAGAGACCAGATTACTTTGCTACGGTTCTCAAAAAAATATTTGAGAAACCTTTAGGTGCTATAAAATATTTGAGCTTCTTGCCGACAGAAATCAAATGCCTTTGCTAAGAGTCTCAGATACAGGGTCAATGAACTACCAAGATTCTTAGTCTCTTGAGAGGAAGAGTAAGAACCAAGTAAAAAGGGACAAATGGGCTCGGTGGCTAGTCAGCAGCAACTAGAGGATCAGAAAACATCATATAACATTCACCTGCCAAGTAAAATCTCTTTCTTCTCATAAACTGCAGTGTTGGATATAATTAAAAGGTGGTCCACCTGCTTACAAAGAGAAAATCTCCTACATGCATGCATTTGGTGCCTAAATGACACTGATTTCACATAGTGAGTTGGTACATCATCTTCTAATTCCCTATTCCCCTCACCAGCATAGTTCGAAGAGATCTTGCTAAGAAATCATTTTTTTTTTTTTTTGGCTTTCACGAGTCGAGATTGGAAAACGACAATATTTTAGGCACTGAGATTTCGGTTAATTTCTCGGTTTCGATTCATCTCGACCAAGTCACATGATGTTTTACACCCCATTTCGATGAGATTTCTCGCCTTTCTAGCTAGATCTCACCTGTCTCGCCCTATTATGAAGAAAAACCCCACAAGACTGTTTCTGTGATTCTTCTTGCCAAATCTCACCTCTACAGTAGAGATTATCAATTTCAACACTTGGAGATTGCAGATAGACACTTTATTATGTCTTCTAATTCCTTATGATTATTTTTGGGTGCATAGTAAATACATTACCAAGAGGAAGAAAAAAGAGGAAATATACATCCCTAGGGGCAAGAAAACAAAACACTTAAGAAGGATGATACAAACCCATTAAAGGGCGGGAAAGGAGGGCAAAAGAAGAGAGGGTGAATCCAAAGGTGATTGACAGTAGCATGGAAAGCAAACTTTCCCACAGTGTCACAGATAGAAGAACCAGCGTAGGTCATGTCAACCCAGATCCATTCCCTCCTAAAGGGGGGGAGAATTCTTCTCTTAACAGGCCAGCATTTAGAGATAACATTTTTCCAAATAGTGGAGGAGAAAGGGCAATCAAAGAAGAGGTGATCAGAGTCTTCTTTCCCATTCCAGCAAAGACAGCAAGCCAGAGGGACATTGAGATGATGAGTGAAGAGGAAGGCTTAGGTGGGGTGACAGTTGGAGAGAGCTCTCTAGGTGGTGAAGATATGATGATGAATGTGACCTTTGAACTAAACAAGCTTGTGCCAAGGGGAAAGGGTGATTGGGGACGAATTAGATTCAAGGCAAAAGAGAAGGAGAAAATTCCTACAAGGTCGGGGGATTAGACGACTTTATCACTACCACCAGGAGACGGGGAAAGAGAGGAGAGGGGGGAGGAAGGGATAGGGGACACCAAGAACCATTCTGAATGATGGAGGATACATGAGAAAGCCTACCCAATCTAGAAGGGTATATAGTCTTGGCTCTGATGAGAGAGGAGAATGCCAAAGGTGTGCCAGTTATCAAGCCAAAGAGAAGTGGATAGGCCATCCACACCAATGGAGCGGATGGCAAGCAAGGCACTGGGACAGAGGGTAAGGATGCGATGCCAGACCCAATTCCTTATGCTTATTTTAGTTGTTTTACACTTAAATTATGAGTGTTCTAAAAATACTAGACATTGTGTGGAATAGTCTAAGGTAGACCTACGCCATCGACTACCAACCTAGGGTCCAAAGTCAAAGTACCATTTTGGGTTTGATTAAAAAAAAAAAAAAAATTAATGTTTCCAATATATTTTGAAATCCTAAAATAGGCTACATGACAAGTTTCATGGGCTAACTTGGGCATATGGCCACCGAAACACATCCCCGGGTTTTCCCAAGTTGTCCTGTCCAAAAATACATGGTTTTGCCGAGGTCCTGGATTTTGGCCTTGGAGAAACCAGGACCTCGAATCTTGCTCACCAGTGAGGTATAATTTGAATCACAGCTTTTCACATTCACCGGTTCATGCCAGTCGCCAAATACTACAAGATGTAATATCGCGTTGGAAGTGTTAAAGTTGGCAGTAAAAAATGAGGCACTTGTGAAATCCTATCAGCAGTAATCTGTTCACGTATAAGGGTTGAGACAACAAAAAACTTTGGGTTGTAGTGAGCTACCATACAGAGATGCCACTCTGGATAAACATATAATTTCATTTGGGCTTCTAAATGAAGTACATGAAGTAGTAAATCTAGTTTAAATTTTAACAAGGAGATAGGGAGATATAGCTATGCATACCTAACCTGACAGGTTATGGCTACTTATTGTATAGTTTTAGCAACTCATTATGGTCAGTTTTTGCTGCTCCAGAGTAATGTAGAACTAGAATCACAAGTAATCCTAATCCCAAGCAGGATCTCAAAATCTGATTGAATAGGGAAGATGTCCTCCAATAGGTTTGGTTCTAAGCAGACAAATAAAAGGAAAATAAGAAAAGAAAGAGAATTTGATGGAGGTTTGAGAAGGGTGGAAGAAGAATTAGGGAATGGGCATCTCACCCTCAGGTTTAGGCATCTCACCTAACTGCATCCCACAGCACAATAGCATAATCCATCATTTTTTCTTTAACTCAAATCTATCTTCTCATTAAAATTGATGGGCTTTAAATAGCCTTACATTGCTTGGACACAAAGACAAAATAAAAAAAAGGAAACTAATGCTGGAAATAAAACCTTCTAATTTAACTTCTAACTTGCTAACCAAGTAAGAGTAAATTAGAAACTAACAACTAAACACAAAAAGAAAACTAAACTAAGTTACAAAATAGAAACTTCCTTGACTAATAAAATAGGAAACTAACTAGCTCACCAAGAAAAATAGAAACTAATTAAAGTAAACTAAATAGGAAACTGAAATATGAAATATGGAACCAATACTGTTCACGTGAACAGTGCAACGAGTACTGTTCACATGAACAATGCTTTTGTAAACAGTAATTTCTGGGTGCTGTTTGCATGAACAGTGTTTGTGAACAGTAATTTCTGGGTTACTGTTATGTGAACAGTGTTTGGTGAACAGTATTCTGACTTGTTTTTATCTTCATCTTCAAGCTTTGATCTACATCACAGAGGGTTTTCCTTCTCCCTCACATAATAATAACTAATATCTTTACAGAGAAAAGTTTGAATAAAAATGAAAGACAACACAATCAATCCTTTCAGAGAGAAGGACAGCATGATCTAATGCATATCAGGCTTACATGATTGTCACTTCCTTCCTGTCTATGGAAGAATCAAGACTATGAAAGCAACAAGTATTAAATGGATCAACAATTAAATGTAATGGCAATCTAGTAAACTATCAAAGCTTATGAAGGAAGAGTGGCAGTTTAGTAAATAAAGGGAATGTTAAAGGACAGATTGGTAGTTAGTTAGGAGAAAGGATATAAAGGTGATTATAATTACAGATGGAGGATAGACTTGGAACAAAGTTTATGTAAAAGGGTAAGAAGTAATACGAGTGGGAGGGGTAATAGGGAAAGTGGGGGAAATAAGTTAAAGAAGCAAATATTGTACAGCGGGGAAGTTGTCCCTGACCTCATGCAAACTGCAACTGGCGGAAGAACCCATCTCAAATAAATCGAAAGCACTCTTCCAATATAAGTCCAAAATTGTTCGAACTCAGGAGAAGACTAATATCCCATAGGACTGTTGAATCTGACAATCAAACTCCCAAAATAACAAAGAACACATGGATTTTAAGATCTACAATCAAACCCAGCAGAAGAACAAAACCCAGAAATGGATTCGACTCGGAGATCTGTATTCCAGAAAGGTTTTGAGCAGAGATTCTACAGGTAGGGTCATCTTAACGGTTGTGAATAACCAACTCAATAACAGAACAAAGGGAGAAGAATTGAAAATCGACCCGGTCTATCTGGGCTGCAAGTATCGCCATAAATAGAGCACTCTGTATAGGTTTAAAGGAAGCTGAAATAAAAGGTGATAAAGAGGAAGTCTGATCTGAGAACAGATGAACAAGAGAAAGAGAGGAGTTCAAAGCACACACAGTGAATCTCAGTTTTTCAATATCTCATTCCAAATCTTTTTCATCATGGGTACATGCAAGTATATAAAGAAAATAAACGCTCCTAATTGGAGTAAAACTGTTAACAAGTTTGAAAATGCAAATAAAAATCTATCTGCTACTTGATATTAATGACTCTAACAAGATAAAGACAAAAAAAGAAAACAAATTACATAGTTATCCCTAATTATCCCTATGCCTAACTGCATCACCCAGACCCAGTGCTTAGGCATATAGAGCATAACAACATGCATAAATAGAATAGACAACCACCTAATTTATGCATCTGATCTTGAACGTTGTCAGGGTATATTAAAGATAATAAAACAATTTAATAATACATGATTTACCAGACCATTCTACCAATTATACAATTACAAGAGACTGCAGCATCTACGGCATTTCTAAAGTAGTAAAATGCAGCTGGATTTATTGAATGTGTCCAGATGAAGCAGCTCCAAATATAACAAAACTTACGCACTAAGAGCACCGCCTCCTTTTGCATGCCCATCCATTTTGGTAACAATAACAGCCCCAACAGAAACACTTTGTTTAAATGCTTGAGCTTGATCAAATGCAGCCTGACCAATACTGCTATCCATAACAAACATAACAAGATCGGGTTTCTGTGCCGTTGAGTTAAAAGAGAATTAAAACTCACAACACATAATTAATGCATAAAAAGTCCTAGGATGAAAGGAACAAGTGAGCAAGGTACCGTTGCTTCAGACACTTGATGCATTTCTTCAAAGAGAGCAGCTTCCTGTTTGTGGCGCCCACTTGTGTCTACAATAATAAGGTCACAATTTTCCTTCTTAAACCTTTCCACACCTTCCTCTGCAATTTTCACAGGATCTGATTCCATATAACTGTGGATGAAAACCAAATTGATGTTATATCCACACAAAAAGCACATAACATGTGGATCAGCACACAAAAAGCACATAACATGTGGATCAGTTTCACATGCATAAATAGAAGCAAAACTTTGAAAACAAAAACTAAATAATTATAAATTTAGGTAAATGATAATAGTTCCAAAGTTGAGGGCGAACCTCGGTGCAACGATAAGGTTACTCCATTGCGACCTAGTGCTCATGGGTTCGAGTTAGGAAACAACCTCTCCGCAAAGCGAATGTAAGGCTGCATACATTATGACCCTCTCTAGACCTTGCAGTGCGAGAGCCTCATGCACTGGGTACGCCCTTTTATAATAGGTCCACATCTCTTGATTATCTACTCCCTCAATGAATTTGGCCAAAAATTGAACATAGAATACTTAAGCAGCCTAATAAGGTAGGTAGGAACTACCCAACCCCAGTTAGGATCCTCAAACAATGGTCAAACAATTTCTAATTGATGATATTAATATCTCCCAATAGTACAGTAAATACAGGCCAGCAATACCCTAACCGCAGGTCACCAAGTAGGTCAAATAGGAAGATTTCAAAAGTTATCCTTATGCACCTCAGATGGACAAGCTCTTCTGGTCGAGTGGCTCTCTTGTAAGGTCCAACAAAACCCCCAAAGATCAGCCATTTTCACTAACTGGGTGAAAAGTTATGACCCCAACAGGATTAGGGCAGTTTTAGGGCTGAAAAGGGAGATTTTCACTTAAAGCAGCTACAGGCCTCTATAGGCCTCAAGACCTAGGTTGAGTTCCCTTCTTGGTGCTCCTAATCAACCATAAAAAAAGGGCCTGAAGCTGATCTCTGGTCTGGGAGATAGGAGGTATTGATTGGCACATCAAAATCCTAACAAATCTGAGTCGAGTCGATTCTGGCTGTAGATTGATCTCTGTTCTTCAATCTTGCAGGATGGTTTTGTAATTCTGATGATGATGTTTAGCACTCGCAAATAAAGGAAAAACAAAGGAGAAAAGGAATTCGATGGAGAGGTTGAGAAGGGGGAACAAGAAGGGTAGGTTTTGGGCATCTCATCCAAATGCATCCCACAGCACAACGGCATAAGCCACTTTTTTTGTTTAACTCAAATCTATCTTTTCATTATAATTGATGGGCTTTAAAAAATATAACCTTCTAACTTAACTTCTAACTTGCTAATCAAGTAAAAGTAAATTAGAAATTAACAACTAATGATAAAAAAGAAACTAAGCTAAGTTAAAAAATAGAAACTACTTGACTAACAAAATAGGAAACTAACTTGGACTCTAGGCTATAAGTGTAATTCAATGGCAGCTGGAGGTCTTCTCTTGAAGCTTCTTCCTTCAACAATAAGGGATAGCTAGCTGCTTCTAGAAGCTTCACTTCAAGACAAAAACTGCAGGGGTTACTTTTCATGTGAACAGTGTTTAATGGTTTTTGCATAGAGACTGGTTCGATGGCTGCCTGAGGGGTCTTCTAGAAGACCAATTAGGAAACAAAATATTCTCTAATCAATGGGACATCTATGCTGATTCAATGGCTGCATGTATGGACCAGCATAGGATCAACAAGTGGGGCCAGCAAGGCTTGCTCGATGGGACGAAACCAGGTCCAGACCTTGGGAAAGAATTGAACCATGGTTTGGTCATTTCAAATCCTCCTTTTGACAGCCCTATGTACATCAACTTTCCCAATCATTTCTCAATGTACAGCAGAATGACAAGTCCAGGACTTAAGGGAATCATGTGGTTAAATTGGCTAGAAGCACAAGATTCCATTTAATGTTCTGCAACTTACAAGGATCAAAGTAAGCTATCTTTCCAAGTGTCTTGCATCAAGTGAAGAAGCAAATACACAAGGGCGACAATACCAACGGGATAAATATTCTATGTGCAGATGCAGTATAATAATATCTATAAGCCAATTTAAGAGAAACGTATCAATATCTATAAATCTTTACTGTAAAAATCTTATGTAGCTACTGCACTAACAGGAAAGATGTAACAAGAAAATACTACCTTCCATAAAATGGGATCTTAGCTTTAGTTGCATTCTGCTTCAACTGGTCAAAGGCAACAGCCCTAAATGTATCTGCACAAACTAGAGCAGGTTTCCAGCCCTTTTTTTTATGATAATATGCTTACTTTGTACAAGTTGTGGTCTTCCCAGAACCTGGATATTCCACAGAAAATAAGTTGCTGTTGTCGGAAACGAGAAAAGAGGCAAAAAGATAAATAGCCATAAATGCATAGAAAAAACACAGGCTACTTTCTTGCAGCCATTTGGCTGATGATAAAAAAAAAACAATATGGACTTGTAAATGAATCCAATTATACATGTCTATGTATATGCCTCTGTAGTCAGGACAACATTTGACAACAAAGTGAAATCTTACTTAGCATAAAACCCATGATTTACACACACTGGAAAAATTAAGCAGGAATTTGCATAAAATAGGAGGAAACAGGAATCCATAAAGAGTTGACCATATAAATAAATCCAGGTGACCATGGTTAATTTCAAAAACAGAATGACAGAAATATAATTTGCATGCCTTCTTAACCAAACTCCTGGTGTGAAATCTCAAATACCCTTCAATTAAGCCACTACTAAGTTGACATTAACTGTCATTCATAAGGAAACACACAGATGAAAGCAATATTCATATATTGGACTTCCCAATGAGTTATTGACATGATCCAATCAGTTCTTCCATTTCCAACATGCTACATGGGTTGCCTCTTAAACTTCACAACAACAACAACAACAACAACAACAAAGCTAAGCCTTATCCCAACTAAATGGGGTCGGTTACATGGATCCGCAAGTAATTGAAAAAAAAAAAAAAAAAAAGCTTTGGGACATCCCACTCATGAACTTTCGGCAACTTGAATCCTAGCCCTCCAAGCAGCTCTGTTAGATGTGTTACTTGGGTGAAGACTTAACTTCTGCATGTCTCTGCTAATTACCTCATCAATGGTCAATTTTGGGCTACCCCTAGCCCTTTTAGCTCCATTCATTTGCATCTGGTCACTCCTCCGTACTGGTGCATCCAAGGGCCTCCTTTGGACATGTCCAAGCCATCATAACCGACACTCTCTAAGCTTATCCTAGATTTGGACAACTCCTAAATCCGATCTAACTGGTCATTTCTTATTCTATTTCTCAGGGTTTTGCCGTACATCCATCTCAACATCTTCATCTCAGCCACACTCAACTTATCTATGTTATGCTTCTTGACTGCCCAACATTCTGCACCAAACATTATAGCTGGTCTTATGGTTGTCCAGTAGAATTTTCCTTTAAGCTTTAGAGAAATACGTCAATCACATAACACTACAGACTCCCCTCTCCATTTCATCCATCATACTTTAATTCTGTGAGAAACATCATCATCAATCTCACCTTCTTTATTTAACATATAGCCCAGATATCTGAAAGTCACTTTGCTGGATCTCTCTCCCCTCAATTTTCACTCCCTCGTTATCCATCCTCAATCGACTGAAGTTACACCTCATGTATTCCGTCTTCATTCTACTTATCTTGAGATCTCTCGATTCTAATGTATATCTCTATAGTTCTAACTTATCATTAATCTCTATCATAGTTTCACCGACCAGGACAATATCATTTGTAAAAAGCATACACCACGAGACCTCTCCTTGAATATTCTTCGTTAAATCACCCATGACAAGTGTAAATAGGTAGGGACTCAATGCGGATCCTTGATGTAACCCGATATTAATTGGGAACTCAGCACCTTGGCCTCCCACAACTCTCACACTAATAACCACATCTCCATACATGTATCCACGTATTTGTTTGACACTTCTTTCTTCTCTAACACCTGCCTGATTAAATCTCTAGGAACCCTGTCGTAGGCCTTTTCCAAGTCGATGAAGACCATGAAAATCCCTCTTGTAAGTTCTGGCTATTTCCATAAGCCTCCTAAGTAGGTAGATCGCTTCTGTAGTGGATCTCCCAGGCATGAAACCGAATTGGTTCCCTGAGATATTAGTTTCTCTTCTTAAGCGAACTTCTATTACCATCTCCCATAATTTCATGGTATGACTCATAAGTTTTATGCCTCTATAGTTGTTGCAGCTCTCTTAAAACCTACTTTTCGACCACATAAACTGATATGTATTAGTGTCATATCAATATCAGTCACAACCAATACTAATATATGTATTGATCAATATAATACCAAACCTATCCAACAAAAGTGAATTCTATGCCATCATATATAGGCAAAAAGCATATATTCTAAACTATATATAAGCATGTGATCATGGCCTATGAGAAAGATGAAAAATCTCATCAAGAAGTCAATCCATATGATATAAATAGTGAAGAAGGTGCACCCACCGTCCACTACGCCTAAGCATCAACAAACATTCTAATCTCTATGGATACTGGGAATTGGATGCCTACCCACTAGCCCATGGTTTGATTGGGCTGGCTTATAAGGGCCATCCTGGTTTTCAATCCTCAACTTGTCTAGTGGGTGCTGGTTTTCAAATTTCAATCCTCAACTTTTTCTTCCAAGCAAAGATTAAAATATGGCCATAGTTTTAAAAATTGGATTGGATTGGATTGGTCGACATCGCCTGGATTGAATCGGTATAGGTTAAGATTGTTTATCTGATACCAATTCAACGGTCATGATTACTTCTTCATGACAATTAGGGCTAAGTTTCCCTTAAACCTCCCAAATTTCTGCCTCGTGGAAACTTTGTTGGTGCTCAAATTTTTTGTATCAGTTGATCGCATGACCACCTATCAGTCTGTTAAGTTTCAGCGATACCCTTCATGAAATTTCTAGCTCAATGGCAAGTACTTGACAGGTGGGTCTAACGTAAGTCAAGGAAAGTCAAGACTTCAACCTTCTTACACCCATTTTCTTGAAATAATAATAATATAGTAATGAGTGCGGTACAGTAACCCCTTTGCTGACTCCTTGTGAGTTCTTGTCTGGCTCCGGTGTGGGACTTAGCACTTAAGAAAAAGGAACTTCCAGCCTACCCAATTTCCTCACGTGGGGAAATATACTTTCAAAAGCTTGTTGAAATTAAGTACAAATTTATTAGTTTTGATTTACCAATTGAGATGAGACAAAAATTTATAAACATGTGGATGTGCTATGAGTTATACAGCCCAGCTAACAAAAGAATCCTAAAGAATCAAGACCACTTTGTGCCCAAAAGCATGGCTATGTACAAACAAAATTTTTTGCTGTCAGACAGCTAGAATTATATATGTATTTAGGGAAGCTGCTAGGGGTGTTAGGTTTTTGACCCATTTGGGATTTGGATCCATTCCTCTATGATGTTGATATCTAAGGGAGCTGTTAAAAGAATAACAATTGTTTATGCCAAATAATAGAGGAAAGATTAATATACTTGGAACACATACTAGACTTGATCTTAGCCAAAATGGCCAAGAAAGGTGATGCAACTCATGCAAGGGTTTTGAACTGGAAAAAAAAAATTATAAACTGAAGTGAAAGTAAAACAAAGA
The DNA here is from genome assembly GCF_013358625.1 of Macadamia integrifolia. Lineage (NCBI taxonomy): Eukaryota > Viridiplantae > Streptophyta > Magnoliopsida > Proteales > Proteaceae > Macadamia > Macadamia integrifolia. The sequence continues at coordinate 37,731,125 of NC_056561.1, read as the reverse complement.
CAATCAAAAACCAATGATGATGGCTGATGGGGTGATTAAGGCCTGCATCCACTTACCTCTTATTTGGTTGCATGGATGCATGTGTTACATATTTTTTTGAAAGAACATATTTTACTTGGAAAAAGGTGGGCACAATCATGTATTTTGCCAGCTGAATACCCTTGAGTAGTCCTAAAATTGCTCCTTTACCATCTTCTCCTGTCATCAAATAGTCAGCATGACATAAGATACATTTTCCGTGGTTAAATAAACAAACTGGCCATGCACCAATTTTTTTATTTTTATCTGTCCTGATTGTGACTGATATTATATTCTTACCATTTGGGATTGGGTAAGTTTGAAAAGTTTTTCAGATTGAAAAGATATCACCTGTCAATCATGTACATCATGATCATGTGCTTTGTATTAAACCCCATTGCTAATCCAAAAATCTGCTCGTTTCAAGATTGAATAAAAATCTGGTTTCATCTCATGAAATAAGATTTCGTTTCTATGCTTCCAAATAAAATAGTAAAAAGTAATAAAGATGGAAAAGAACCTCTTCAAATCTAATTTAGGTATATCCCCCGAATTGAAGCAATACATAACAAATTTATTGAAAGTTAAACTTTGCAGTCGGTCTGGTTTGAGTCCTAATGGACTTGCAGCCCAGACTCTTTTTATGAAATCACAATAAAAGAAGATATGCTGTAAAGATTCATGATGAATTCGACAAAACCCATAAATGGGATCAATGTCCATCCATCTAGACAACATATCCTTCATAGGCGGGCACATGATCATGGTCTATACGTTTTTTTTCACTTTCTCTCTCTCTCTTTTTTTCCTTTTATTGTTTTGATATTATGATATGGGTCTTCTACGTACAAGATTCGACACCCACCGAAACTCTCTTCCTGTTTTTTTATTATTAGTTAAGACATATGATGCATATAAACACTCAATCTATTGATCCCTTCCATTTTACTTTTGCGTATCCAACAAATTAAACCTCTAAAAGTGTCAATCGATCAGTTTGGTCTGATTTTTGATTGGGCTAAATCGGTTTTGATATGTCACTGGGCCAACCTGAAACCAAACTGTGATGGAAAGTTTCAGTTTTGATTCATTTCTTATAATTTCTTGTAATCATGCTACTTTCATAATTTTTTGTTTTATCTGCATCTAATTTTTTGTTTTATCTGCATCTCCTGTTGGCACCAAAGGCTAGAGGTATCCTGCATGGTCTATAGCAAGAGCTAGCAAAAAGGACAATGTTGATCTCGTGTAGTGGGTAATGTAGGGGACTAAGGGTGGGTGGCTTTGGGGTTTATTTAAGATTTTATTAATTATTTCCTCTTTTTCCTTGAAGATGAATGTATCTGTAACTCTTAAGATTGGTAGGTTGTAGAGTAATTTTTAAGGCTAGGATGGGTAAGTTGACTACTACTTTGAGATGTTAATATACCTAACTTTATATTTCAATAGTTTTCTTTTACCAGAAAAGAAAAATGATAAGGATTTGATTCTCTCCTGAATGAACCGATTGGTTCTGATCGGTTAGGGTTGAAAATCTGACAACTTTACCTCTCTAATAATCCAGTTGTCTTTTTTTCTTTTTTTTTTTAATAGTAAATCTAATAATCCAGTTGTCACTTAATACATAAAGCTAGAACATACAAAACCCAAACCTCTCCCTTCCATTATCTTATTGAACCATAAAGAACACACAAAGTTGTAATGCTTTTTTCACTTAAAAACAAAAAAAGTTATAACGCTTTCTTCTCCTCTACAACGATTACCCCCTTTAATCACCTTTCAATCAGATATAGGTATGCATTTTAGAGTCTTGATCTTCTCTAATGCGTTCAACGCTCCAGCATGTATTGAATGACGGAGAGGACCCAGTCATGGATCTTAGGTTCACCCATCCATTTAATGCATGTTAAAGAGGATTTTGATGCCACATTTCATCATCACCTGAGATATGTGACATCAGACAATTGACATGTAGTCTTAGACGTGTCTGATTGAAGGATGGTTGAAACATAAGTGATTAGAGAGGATCCAAATTCCAATCCCCTCTCTATATATACCATTCTTCCCACCTTCAATTTCACTTGCCGCTTTATAGTACTTGACATTCAAGGGATCTCCCCCTTATCTCTCCTCCTCCTCTCTCTCTAATGAGTCCCTAATTCACCTTTGGAACGGCGAGGGAGTCTTCGACTTACTAGGTGGGGCTTGCTTGTTGACTACCTTGTATACAATCCTTAAAACTTGCTTTATAGCTCTACTCCTCTTCGGCTATTGTTGAGTTTCGGTTCAGGACCCGACCTAGCCTATCAGTCTAAGCGAAGACCGATTCCCTTGCCCAGCTGATCTACAACCACCCTCTCCCGAGTTTCCCTTGCTGACCGAGCTTGGGTTTCATGGAGTAGCTAAGGCTGAGCGGTAACCTACCGATTCCCTTTCCGTCCCCTGTTGATCTTAATTCTTAAGTTCCCATTACAAAGGGAAACAACAAAAACCAGAACCCATTCCTTCCTCTCACTCACAGTCAAGTCTCCATTACAAAGGAGATCATCAAAAACTTGGAAGCCATTATATTACATTTAGACAGGTACCCGTTTCATTTTGAACATTTTGAACCATTAAATCTTCTTCTTCTTCAAATCTTTCATCTTTCATCCTTTCCGGGAGATCTAGAGAGAAGGGTATGATCAGAAAAATGGAGAGAAACCAATTTGTGATCGAAGCAGCGGAAGTGGAATCAATGGCGAAAGAATCAGGGCTTTCCGTTCTGCAACTGCTACCATCCCTCGTGAAATCAGCCCAGAAACTGGCTAGGCCTCCAATATCAAAGTACCATGTCGGAGCCGTAGGATTAGGTTCCAATGGCTGGATCTTCCTGGGTGCGAACGTCGAGTTCCCAGGTCTTCCCCTTCACCATTCCATCCATGCAGAGCAGTTCCTGGTAACCAACGCTGCCATCCATGGCGAGACACAATTGAAATACATCGCCGTCTCATCTGCTCCTTGCGGCCATTGCCATCAGTTCTTGCAGGAAATTCGTGGCACTTCCAAGATGAAGATCCTCGTCACCTCCATCGAGAATGGTGGAGTAGACCATCAAAATGATGACGACGAAGCCTTCTCATTCCGGCCTCTCTCCACCTTCCTCCCTCACCGATTCGGCCCTGACGATCTCCTCGAAAGAGATGTCCCTTTACTCCTAGAGCTACATCACAACAGCGACAACCACCACGTTGAGAATAACGTCATCAATGGAGACGTCAACTGCAACAGCGATGTTGCAGATCACGAGAAAAAGTCGAAATGCGCAGCCTTGGAGGCAGCCAACAAATCACATGCTCCCTACAATGTGTGCCCCTCAGGTGTAGCCCTCATGGAAGTAGAGGGAAGAATCTATAAAGGGTCGTACATGGAATCGGCGGTGTATAATCCAAGTTTGAGACCCGTCCAGGCGGCGCTGGTGTCGTATCTGGCGGCGAGTGGTGGAGGTGGGTATGATAGGATCATAGCTGGAGCTTTAGTGGAGAAGGAAGGAGCGGTGGTGGTACAAGATGGCACGGCACGGCTTCTGTTGTTCTCTGTTTCGCCCAGATGTGATTTTCAAGTATTTCATTGCAGAGCTTCTTCTTCTTCTTCTTCTTACAACTGTAAAAGGTTATCTACTTAGAATTTCTCTGTTGGCAACTTTTCTTTTTTTTCATTTTTTTGTGATTAGAATGGTGTGAAGAAGAACCAATTGACTGGTTAATATGAAACAGATAAGGATCAAAAGCTACCCATATGGATGGATGAATGAGATTCTCAGAATTAATCATCAATTCCTCCTCTGGTGCTTTGACCCCTTTTATTATCGTTGATGATATTTATAATTTAATTATAATACATAAAATTAAATATCTCTTTGCATTCAAGCAGGGAAATTCTCTGGTTACATTATGTATCAATATTCTGCACTAGGATAAAGTGTTAGTCATTCAAGTGTTTAAATGCTACAGAAGTTGTAAACCTGTAATATAATATAAGTCAGTTTATGAAAGCACAAGGATTTAGGTGAATGAATTGGGATACAGGGATCAGCTAATATGGATGAAAGAACAGAACAGGTATATGACACATCATGCAGAAAGTTCATACATTAGACAGTAAAGATATAAGCTCTGAAAAAGCAAGCGAAAAACTATATTTAAAAATGCAGATGCACTCACTATCATTATCAAACAACAAAACAGTTAGCAACATGCAGTAAAATGCATGCACCACTAGCACATTAAGAACTCCAAAATTAAAACCTTATGAACAATCCTCAAGGTTAGAGGGCAAGATCATAAACTGGCCAAGCATTGCTGTTATTCAAGTCTTTAACTTCTGATAATAATAACAAAATATGAGGACATTGCCAATTGCCAACATCACCACTTAAAAATTTATGTTGGTGCATATCTGGAAAATGGGTAAAAACCCAATCCACATAATGCACAATTCAAGACCCCAGAAGAGGAAGGGGAGAAATTCAAAAATAAGGTGGACCCCCCACCCCCAAGACATCGCATCCCAACCCCATATCCTGTTTGTCTAGCCAAGCACTTCTTAATACTTCGGGATTGCAAAAGGGTAAAGGCAACAGGGCACAAGATTATCATCATATTCAGAAGTCATCCAATTTCAAAGTCAGGTCAGCCAGGAGAAATTGATATATAAGGAAATAATAGGAAAAAATCTTTAAGGCAAACTAAGAATCTAAAACAGATTGCTGAAACTCGAGGATAGTAGCTACCACTACCAATATAGGTAGAGTATTTTAAAGCTTTTCAAGGACCAGAGATAATGCATTGGCAATGGATCATCTATACATACAAAAGTTCTCCAATGAGAAGATAATAAGATAGACTAATAGTGAACCAGAAGATACTCCATTGAAGATTGGAGCATATCATGCTTCTGGTCCCGTTCAATGTAAAATAAATTTCACTTCCCTTGCAACCACACAGAGCCATAGTGCGTTAAACCTCAATTTCCTACTTTCTTTCTCCTCTCTGTAGCCTAATGGATCTCCTCCATGTATTTATCTTGAAACCCACTCATCAACTCTAGGTAATCTAGGGTTTACTTCCCTGGGTCCATAACCCAAGGCTCAAGGCTTGTCTAGAACTTCCGGCATCAGTACGTTGGATGCCCCAGTAGTTGGATGCCGCAGTAGGAAAACAAGGGTCGAAGCCCACCCTAGATTTTCAATACACTTATATTTGGAGAGAGAGAGAGATGACCCCACATTTCACAATCAAGATATTTTAAAAATGATCCCATCTCAAAGGTTGATTGGTGCCTATATTGGTTCCTATATAGGTTCAACAAGGACAAGAACTAAAGATGAGGCTAAACAAGGAAAATGGACAATCACCAAGTGTGCATCAATAATTACAGAAATATTTAGCTTAACATGATTCTTAAAACCATCAAAAAGCTGCACAAATGACCTCTCACAGATGGAAATCTCATTGAAGCAAACTTTGGAAAAAAGAAGAACCAAAAGGTTCAACAATATAAAAAGGGTAATTTACAACGCCACCCCTTGGAGAATGCCAATATTAGAGGGACACCCCCTCTCTTTCACCAAATTGGACTCGGACCCCCTACCGTCAGTCAACGTTATATGATGCTTTGAAATGACGTTTTTGCCCTTATGAGTAAAAACTGATAAATTAGGCATTTACTTGAGACATCCATTGCTTACCCAAAGCAACCACCACTCCATCCTTCTTCCTCCGAAACTCCATTGTCGTCAATGAAAGCTTCCCTCTGTGTGCTACTACCTTAGCTTCAATCTCCACCTCTTCCTGCATTTAGTACGAAATCAATTGGGTTATGGGTTTCAATCTAAAGTCTAGCCCCATCATACTCAGAAAAAAAATCAATTGGGCACCACAGTTCAATTGAATTCAAACCTCGATTTTAACAGTTGAGAAGTAAGAAATGTTGAAATCAACAGAGACTTTGAGGTCGCCTGTGTAAGTAGCTATAGCTGCCGCCCCAACTGCATCGATTATGTAAGCTATCGCTCCCACATGGCAATTCCCTGTTCTATCCTGCAGATTGTGAAACCCCCACCCCAAACCCACCAAAAAATGAATCAAATTAAGAAGAAATAAGGTCACCCACAATAAATTACAGAGCTCAGAGAGAGAAGAAGGGTGAGATGATATGAGATTTACTGCAAATTCTTTGTGAAGGATGTGATTGAGGAGTAAAGAATCCTTCTGGGCTTGCACGATCTGGAGACCTTTAAGCGATGTGTATTGGATATCTTGGCTGAAGCGTCTCCGCCCAAGCTCTTCTAACCATTTATTTGCTTCTTCCATGAAGATCGCTTCGTTTCCCATCGTCCCACTCCTGCTTATGCTTCCACCTCAACCGTTGTAGTCGCTGGAGGGGGTTCGCCGCCGTAGTCGCTGGAGGGGGTTCGCTGCCGTAGTCGCCGTCGTCGAAAGAGTGTTCGCAGCCGCCGATCTGCAAGCCTACCCGTTCTTCTTCTCAACTCATTGAGGCTGACTTGGGAATAGAACCATTAAGGGCAATTTTGGTACTCCATTATTTTGAAGGGCAAAATGGAATTTAGAAAAAATATTAACTGCTGATGTCAGCATTCTTGGTATATTATGTAACGTTGACTGACGGTAGGGGGTCCAAGTCCAATTTGGTGAAAGAGAGGGGGTGTCCCTCTAATATTGGCATTCTCCAGGGGGTGGCGTTGTAAATTACCCATATAAAAATTGGCAAATAATTTAAAACAAAACTGCATATAGAAAACAATTAGAAAAAACTACTAAGGAAGCAAGTACCTCATCAAGTATGAATGGTGCTGCACGTTTGAAGAAAAGAAACGTCAAAGACTCAAAGGGTAGAGTGCCAGAAGTAATCACTGCCTTCCAACAACTTTTTGATAAGGATTTAGCATGGACCTCCAGACCATCTAAGAAGCTACATCCTTTAGGAGGCTCCAGCATTTACCTGATGATAGGGTAAAAAACATGGATTCGAAGTTAATTTAAAATAAATAAATAAATAAGTCTAAATGGTAAGTGTGCAGCAGTTAGAAAAAAAGGAAGAGAGAGAGAGAGAGAGAGAGAGAGAGAGAGTTTTATATGATAAATAAAATATGGGGAAAAGAATATTCCCTGGTCGCGCGGCCCCTGTGCCAGCACAGGAGCCAATGAGGGGGCACACATGGGCATAAATAGAGGGTGGGTTTTGCTTGGTTTCACAGGTTAGGGCATCATTTTGCCACCCGCTGTGTCTGAGCGCAGGGGCTGCATGACGAGGGAGCATTCATTTCCCCATAAAATATTTTGATATTTCATGGCAGATATTAGGACTATCCAGGTAATATTATTTATATGGACCCATATAAATGAGATTTCACCTTTTACATTTTATCATTACTAGACTGCCAGCCAGATACACCCTTTGGCATCACCTGGAATCAGAAGTCATAGTATTTTACCCATACTTGGGTAACAAATAATAGTACCAAATCTCAAAAAATGAGACAAAGTATCCTGCCAACCTTCCAACGCTTATAGGTTCATTAGATGCTGTGTGCGTATGTGCCAAAGGGCAAGGAAAAAGGAAAAGTACCAGAGCATAAAAAAGAAGGTTGGCCTTGGGCTTCAATTTCTGAAGAATTTCTAATGAATAAGCAGCTTTGCTTCAGCCTCACCGCATGATGTTGCCTCAACAATTCACTTTCATCTCTATAAGAAAAGGTGAAAAATGTAATGGAAAAAATAAATAAGTTAAAATTAGAGGACAAAAACAATTTAAAAAAAAAAAAATGTACAACATAAGCTAATATCAAGAATGTCACTGGTTTTCCAATGTGAAACATGCTCAATTTGAGCAATTTCCAATGTTACCTGCGTAATGGGGTCACCAGTAATCTCGACAAGAACAAGAACCACTTTGAAAGTGGTGGAAACGACTAACATCACGGATAACAATTGTTGCATTTGTGATGTTTGAGATGAGCTTGAAAACATCATGACAATCTCCACAAATACGAAGGTTCTTAAAAATCCGGATTGGTCTTCCAGGTCTCATACTCAAAAGGGCAAAAGCAAACGCAAGTCTTTCACTATGATAAATAAGGCTTTCCTTTTGTTCTCTCTCATCAACATCATGAAGAACATTTTTAGTGTTTGGAATATACCCTGCCAAACTAAGTTTTAGGTGCAATTCCACCAATTTCATGTAGATTTCTTTGACCTTCGGATGTGAAACATCTTTCGACAAAAAGACATGAACCTGGCCGGAAACCTCCACCCAACTACACCCAGGTTCCTTTTTCACACCTTGAGTAGACATTAATGTTCTAATCATCGCAACATCATCCCACCTTCTTTTAGATGCATAAATGTTTGATAATAAAATATAACTAGAGTCTGTCTTTGGTTCAATCTCAAAGAGTTTCTTTGCTGCTTTTTCCCCGAGTCCTACATTTCCATGCATCTTACAAGCCCCGAGAACTGTCTGCCAAATCAATGCACTAGTTGTGAGATTCATTTTCTCTATAAAGCTTTCAACCTCATCAAGTTTACCAGCCCGACCAAGTATATCCACCATACAAGCATAATGCTCGACTGTTGGAGTAATTTCATAAACCTTTTTCAATAAATGAAAGTACTGTTGTCCTTCTTCAATTAAACCACCATGACTACAAGCTGAAAGAACACCAAGGAAGGTAACTTCATCAGGCCTGATGCCTTCATTTAACATACTTTGAAAGGCTTTGAGGGCCTTCCCAACATGCCCATGTTGTGCATAACCACAAATGATTGTGTTCCAAGAGACTGTATCCCGAGAAGCCGAATCACTGAATAGAGCTTCTGCATCCTCTATGCATCCACATTTTCCATACATATCGACAAGTGCACTCATAACAAACATATCATCTGAATGACCAGCTTTAATGATCAGGGAATGGAGCAGCTGGCCATTAACTAGAGCTGCTATGCTGGAGCAACCTCTCAAACAGCTTGCAAATGTGAACTCATTGGGGCAAACACCTTCTCTCTGCATTTGGCAGAAGATCTCAATGGCCTTCTCCCCTTGGTCAGTCTGTGCACACCCAGTGATTATTACTGTCCAGGTGAAGAGATCTCTCTGTTTCATCCTTTTGAAAACCAATTGAGCATCCTCCAAGCATCCACTTTTGGCATACATGTCAACAAGAGCTGTTCCCACAAAACCATCACCATTGAGGCTGTTCTTAATGATATGTCCATGTACTTGCTGCCCAAATCCTACACTAGATAAGCTAGTGCAAGACCTCAGGATGCTAATAAAAGTGTACATATTTGGCTTAAAACCTTCTATGAACATCTGCTTAAATAATGTTGGTCCCTGATCACAAGCATTACCATCATGGAATCCTGATAGAAGAGCATTCCAAGAAACTAAATCCCAATCTGTCATAGACTCAAACACCTTATAACCATCTTCCACAGACCCATTTTTCATGTACATTGTCACTAGAGCATTGGAAATTAAATTATCAAGCCCATATCCAAATTTCCATATGCTAGCATGGATGCTCTTGCCAAATTGCAAATCGCCAAGATCAGTGGCAATGCTAATGAGGCTAGCCAGTGTAAATTGGTTTGGCATAACACCAGATCGAGCCATATCACCAAATAACTCTGCTGCTTCGTAGTTTTGTCCTTGATGATTGAAACAAGAAATCATTGAGCTCCATGCCACCACATCGGGATCTTTGATCCTAACAAAGACCTTGTAAGCATCCTCTGCCAGCCCACACTTGGAGTACATATCAACTAGACCACTAGTTAGAAACCAATCATTATCAGACCCAATCTTGACTGCCAAGGAATGAACTGCCTTACCTATTCTTGCATTTACTGAGGTTGCACAAACCTTGAGAACAGTGGACAAAGTGAAATTGCTGAGCCTCGGTTCTGATTCCGTCATTTTTTGGAACAGCTTCAAAACCTCTTCTCCTTCACCTATCTGAGCATAACCACAGAGCAATGCATTCCATGAAACAGAGTTGCACTCAGGCATCAGAAGGAAAACTTTTCTTGCAAGTTCCATCTCACCACATTTTGCATAAAGATCAATGAGAGCAGACCCAACAAATATATCTGAAAAATTTCCAACTTTAATTACTTCCCCATGAACTTGCTTCCCAAAATCTAATGCGAAACACATCGAACAAGCTTTCAAACCAGTAGCAAAGGCAAATGCATTGGGCCAAACACCATCTCTTCGCATCTCTAAGAACAAACACACACCTTCACTGCCATCACCATGTGCAACATACCCCGCAATCAGTGCAGTCCAAGACACAACATCTCTGTCAGGCATTTCTTCGAGTATCTGGCGAGCATTTTGGGGCCTCCCACATTTTGCATACATGTTGACCAAGCAATTCCACAAGTGAGAATCTGGGACTACCCCTATCTTGACCACATGCCCATGAACTGCCATTCCATCAATAAGAAACCCTTTTGAAGCACAAACCTGCAGCAACCCTGAATACTTTCTCAGCATCTGCTCACAATCTGAATGCGTAACTTTCATAGGGGACCTAGCTAAAGTCCTCCCAGATCCCCTTACAGATTCCATTTCAACAATCCCGAGAGCACCTGTAATCGACAGATTTCTTTTACTAGAATCCACTAATGCTCTGCCTCTTCTTTGAGGACTTCTAGCAAACTGAAGTAGCGAACTTGATGATGGGCTAAGAGGCACCAAAAGACCAGAAACTGCCATATCCTCTGAAGCGTTACCAACTGTTGAGTGTTCTTCAATGATCTTCAGAGCACATGATGAGGAATTAAATTGAAGAGAGCCCAAAAATGGTCTCCGCTTGCTTGGAGACCCTTTGATGAAATGAACAGGAAGACACACACTCAAGGCCCTTTTTACTTGGCACGGGACATGTCCACAGCATCGGTGAGGTAGCATTGGAGCATATTATGCAGTAGTGACCTGAAAAAAGATAACCATTCTTTGAAATATAGCCCCAATCTACATCCAAAAGAAAAATGAAACAATTAGAGAGGGAGAAGACGAAGAAGGATGTAGTGAACTACTATTATCCTGCATTCATCCATAATTACTAAGAACGGATATCATCTTCTTACTCAACAAAAAAGCCAAATTGGTAGAATCTACTAATTCAGACTGGCAGCTATATTAACAGTATAGGATGAAACAGTAAAGAAATAACATCGGAGAAAACCCATCTCCAAAATCATGTTGCAACATCAAACTGACTCAGAAAAAATATCAAATACATCATCTACAAGTAAAAGTACGTCTAAATATCTTGAACCATTGCTAAAAATTAGTGAAACTTCGTCCCTGAAATCACCTGAACTCTCAAAATTACTCCTGTCTACCTTACATTCATGGACTTACCATTGCCACGAAACAGCTACCCATTACCCAAGATTGACCGGGCGTCACTATTCTGAAGAACTCATGAACTCAATTGATAAACTCTGTTACAACATAGACAGAAAATATGCTATAGCAGAGTCTGGAGTCGATTCCTCTTCAACTTTGGACCTCTGCACTCACAACCGAAGACGGAGAAATCCTTTTCAAACATCCTTTCCGTAGCTGATGAGAGATCAAATGCTGAAGGGTGAGGATCTTCTATTCTTCTTATTTGGCTCCCCGTTCTAACTAGGGGTGCAAGTTTGGCCCCGATGCCCCAACCTGCCTTGATCCCGAATAAGTACTGACCTAAAAATTTTAGCCCTAAGGGCCGGCTTGATCTTGAAATTTCTAACCCTGAGTCAAGGTCAGGGCAGGTAAGGGTTGATGTCTTTGGTCCGCCCAAAACCAAGCCCTGATTTTTTTATCCTGACTTTTGGCCTAACTTGGCCCTAGTTTTTGCCTCTGATGTTGACCCTGGTTTTAACCCTCATGTTAACCCTGATTTTAACATAATTTTATATATTGTTTGACATTGAGTCATTGACACTTCAAAACTCCTAATATATTTTCTCACCGATCTCTCTCTCTTCTCTTCTTTTTTTTTTTTTTTTTTAATAAAAAAATTAGAAAAAAAAAAAAAAACTATATCTTGCTTTTTTTAAGATAGCAATGCATTTTTTTTTAAGTACCAAACCTTGCATTCTCGAGCTGCTTGACACATCACACGGGAAGTATCTCAGTAATAATAATGAACTTTACCGGTACTTGGTGTCCAATAACTTCATTCAAACCATACATGATTGGAAGTATTCTAACAATTATTGTCTGTACACAAACACACATACACAAGAGAGAGAGAGAGAGAGAGAGAATTACCGGTGAATGTCCTGAGCCCGCCCGCCTACCCCTGTAGTGAGGGTCCACTATGCCACAATGTCCTAAGCCTGGTATATCATTTTCACTTTCGCCAGGATGGGACAACCTTTGCAGGAACAGCCGAAACTGAGCCTAGTGGGGCCCCCCGTGAGACCGCGCGAATAACGTCAAACATAGAAGGAGGTGGCTGCAGCAAAAGATTCTACTTCGAACTCATGAATTATCGCAAGAGAAGGGCATTCCCAGATGTGACTAGAGAATAGCTCGAAGGAGATGTGTTGGTATTAGCCGGAGTTGGGCTGCTAGCATAGATAGTCAATTTTTTCATAAATGGTAGGCACAGAAACAGAAGCAAGAGCTTCAAAGGGAAATAGGTCCCAACCCATAAACCTCTGAGTCAAAGTAGGTGTACTAATCTGTATTATCATTTCCAAGTTATTAATATGTAGAGTGAAGGAAGGGCCCAAGTCCAGCAACCCCTGAAAAAGCATTTCAAAGTCGGGAATTTCACTCCAAAGAGGTCTCACCCCGAAGCACAAAGCCAAGTTGGGATTAGGAGCATTTCCATGTGTCATACACCATCGAACAGCCCAACTGAGTATCTCGCGGAAGAATTCATCTTGTAAGTAGGCTGTGTTTGGTAGCCAAGTGAAGAAAAGAAAAATGTACAAAAAGTGTACATTTTTCTTAGATGAAGAATTTCTCTTTACACTTGGTATGTCTTCACCCAAGAGAATTTGAAATTAAAAATTCCTCTTGGGAATTGTGAAGTTTTCTTTTGCTCCCCAAAAAAAAATCTTGCAAAAAACACAATTAAACATGAGAAAATATGAAAACATGATAAGACAAAATGAACGATTACACAGTGATTTCCTATGTGTCTCTCTCTCTACTAAAATTCAAAAAAAATAAAAAAAATTTTGAATTTTTTTTCTTTTCTTCTCTTGGTTACCAAACATACATACTTTTTTTATTTTCTCACCATTTCATTTTTTTTTCTAGATTCTTTTTTCTTGTCTTTTCTTCTCTTGCTACCAAACATAGCCTAAGGGAGTTTTTTTTTTTTTTTTTGGGTAATGGCCTAAGGGAGTTTTGAATACAACCTAAATATACGTCAATCTTCAACGAATTGCGAAGAGATTATCTTCAATCCGGAGATCTTCAAGTAGCAATTGCTCTCTCTCTTAGGCTTCGATTGGCTGTGTTTGCTTTGATTCAGGACTTTGAGGCGGACCTTGATGAGTTTTGCCTTTTTCAGGGTTGCGGTAACATGAGAGATCTTTCATGGATTTGGTGTTGTGGAGGGTCTTGCTGTCTTTGTTAGATTGTTGGAGAAGTTGATAGATGATCAATTTCTTAGGTCGCTCAGAAGGGGTCCGACCTTAGAGGTAGCCCATTAGTAGGACGACCTTATTTATAGGTGGTTCATAAGAGGCCCGACCCTACAGGTTGTCCATAAGCAGTCTTGGTTTACCTCAACGGCTCAACATAACATGAATGGAGCAAGCTTCACACCGACCAAGCACAGACTGCCTTAAATTAGCGCCAACATCTTTGAAGTGCCTGCTCAGAAAATCATATCAAAAAATCCACTCTGATATTGACTCTTAACAAACAAGGAACCACCTTCCAAGAATGTACTTCTTACTAAAGGGACCATGGTTTCAAGTATCCGTATCATATCGGCCGTATTGTTGGCAGACTAGGAGATTTACTAATGCCTACTAACCTCAGAAAGACCTATCGTTGGGTATACTGCTTTTTCTAATAGAATTCTCACAAGTTTAGATCACACCTATTTGTTTGGCATTATTTTCTTTCAAATCCATATACTCAATAGCAAGGAGGACGATGCTTCAGCTCTATTCCCAAGACTGGAGCAAAGACTTCAGCAAGGAGAGGATAGCACTTCAGCTTCACCTTGACACACTTTCAGATAGATCCCGAATCCGATCAATTATGGCAAGGGGTGGTCCTCCATCTGTCCCAAGAATTCCTCCAAACCATCCCTACCTCTGGCTTCCTTCCACCTGAGGAAGATCCAATTATTCATTAAGGCTAATAATGGCTTGCTCGACATTTCGGAATTGGTATCGGTTGAGACCGATCCCCAATTCTTGATCGATCTGGATCAGTCGCACGTATCATTTCAGAGGTAAAAAAGTAAAAAATCATACTTTTTATGAAAACCAAAGGGCAAAAGTGACCGATCGGATCGGTATCAGTATAGACCGATACCGAGAACTAAATCCTTGAAAGGGACTCTCCACAACGTGAAAACATCCTCTGCAGCGAGTGCGACGGTGCAGTGAGCAAAGGATGGCCGAGACGACCTCAGGGCAGTGTCCGAATGCTCTCAGCCATCCAATGTTCACCGCACCGCTGCACTCACTACAAAGAATAACCCACCTCTCCTCTTTCACTACCTATAGATATACGAAGACACCCCTGAGACGAACACTTTTCATTGAGATTACCGTTGCACAGAGATTTGACAGTCCCCCTTTAGAACAGTCCAACTCTCTCATGTCCCTTCTCTTGCACATGTCATCGGAAAGGCCTAGGAAATTTTTTTTGCTACAAGTTTGGAAATAGGTAATTCAATTAGGTTTACATTTTTAGTTATTAAACAAGAATAACATTGAACGGAAAAAAGATTTTAGCGTTTGAAACCAAAACCAAATCGATTTACTTCAGTTCAGTTCAGTTCGATTGAGTTTGTAATGGCTAGTTTCAATTTTTGGTTCTAAGTGTTTTTAAGATTCGGTTCTAAAAGTTGACACCCTTCATTTTTTTTTTTTTTTTATTATTATTATAGGTAAAGAGGGGAAGTAGATAATAGCCTTCAAGACCTCTTAGTGATCATGGGATTTTTGCACATCACAAATCACCGATCGGCCCAGACAGTTGTTGTTTGACACCGGACAAACATCCTCTGAAGGGAGGCTGAGGCACAGTGAGGTGCAATGAAGCTTAAGATAATGACACATGGCAAAAATCCATCCAACGGCTGAGGATGTTTGCCCCAACCCTCGACCCATTTTCAGCTGCAGAGGAAGTTTAAGGTTGTGTTTGGTTGCATAATTCGTTGGAGTTATTTTTCTGTTTTGGCATAGATTCAGTAGAGAGTGGTTTTGAATGATATTTATTTTTGAGTCATTCTGGAAACTGTTTGGTTACCCATAATTCTGTTATGTATTTCTACTTAAAAACTGTTTGGTCGACCTAAATCTGTCAGAATGATTCTGTAGAATCAGTCATTAAAAACTGTTAGGTTACTTAATTTGTCAGTTTGATTCTTTGGATTCAATCTAAAAAGACTGTTTGGTTATACTAACTCCATCAGTTGGTAGTATTCAATCAGACCTTTTTATCCTCTTCAATTCACAACTTCCCCTCCCTCACCCCCATTTAACAAAAAAATATTTCAATTCAAAGCAACAAAAAGAATTCACACAGAAGAAAGCAACATCCAACAGGATTTCAGCCTCAAAACACCCACGTCACACAATTTACCATCAAGCTTCATTGAATACCATTAGTGTCCTTTTCAGCCCATGAAACTAAACTCTCTTTTTTCTTTTTTTGGTAGGAAAACTAAACTCATTGACAGTGAAGGGCTCACTCAATACTCTCACAAAGCACATAATTGTCAATGAGGGACATCTCAATGCATGCTCAGGTGCTGTCGATGAGAGGATCCAGCAGCAATGACCCTTTTGAATTCCTACCAAAAAAAAATAAAGAGAATAGATAATACCATCTTCAGAACCCAAAGTTCCCTTGGACTTTGCTTTTTCTTCCTTATCTCTCTTACCAAAGATTCACATCCGTAAACAAAAAATTTGGTAGTGCTCTCTGAGTATGTAGTATAATCCATGACTGATCACATAAGATCAAAGAATGCAATTAAATTCAATTATGTAGGAGACATAACTGAGACAAAATGGAAGTTGCTTAGAGGATTACTTTAATCGGATTAAATACGGAACTGGATTATTGGATTATCTTTCTTTCATTTTCCATCAATCAGGTTCAAAGTACGAATTTTTTAAACCAAACACAGTACTACTCAATTAACCCTCCCTCAGAAGAATTGCAGAAATTATTATATTCAACTGAAGATGTCTGTTTTTAGAACCTATACATGGCTGAGTTTCGGTAGAAGGTTTGGGCATAACAAACTCTCTCTCAAAACAGTCCCTGTTTCAAAATCAGTTTGTTTCAAAACCAATCGGTGTTTAGGGCAGTCTTGGTTTACTCTTCTATTTCTTCTTTCTTCCTAATGAAACTGTAATTTTTTTTGTTTTTGTTTTTTTGGGATAGATCATTCAACTGAATTTAACTATACAAGTATTTCAATATAAAAAAGAAATTGTGATGTATGGTCTTAAGAAATATCTAGGAATCTGAAAAAAAAATAAAAAAAGAGTAGGGGCTGGGTGTGGTGTCTCTCTGTTTCTAAACCAATCGGTTTCTCTCTGTTTCAAAACCAGTACGTTTCTCTCTGTTATGTTGTTTTTAGTTATTTTTCTATTTGAAGATGCTTATCCCTGCTTAAATATGATGGCCTAAAGCCAAGTGTATCTCAGTTTTACATCATTAATACCTATGACTTAACTAATGCTTGATGTAAAACTGAGATACACTTGGCTTTAGTTAAGATAACTGAGAAGTAGTAAGTCCACAGGGAAGATGAGATACTTTCAGTGGCAGTAGTATCTGATGTAAAACTAAAAACAGAGATAAGTATTTCAAGCATTAGAATGATTCTGAGAAGTCTCCATTAGAGGAGTTACATGAAAAGATTTACAAGAAACAACAGAGATAATGGGCATTGATCAAGAACCGTTCCCAACAGAGATAACTGAGAAGTCTCAAAACAGAAGTAAGTAATAATATTTCATCTAAAAAAAAACAACAGAGAAGACATTCATTCTATCAAGAACCGTTCCCAACAAAGAAACCCTAAAAACCGAAATTTTGTACTTAAAACCCTAAATTTCAGTCTTCGTATCAAACGAAAGAAACTAGGAGCAAAAGTACAGAACCAGAGAGATTAGAATCGTACCTGGTTGTTCTTATTTCCCAAATAATTGAGATAAGAAATCCGAAGTTGAGGTTGAATCTGAACAATAAGCCAGTACTCAAAAGAGAAGATGAGAAATCCGAAGTTGATTGGAACGTTGGAGAAGAAGAGGTTGAATCTAGTAGAGAAAGGGGAACTCCAAATCTGAACAGCAGAGCAGCGATGGGAAGAGCAAGGAGGTAGGTCTGGCTTCAGCGTCGGTGTTGAACTCTGGCCATGGGCGGTAGCGTCGACGAGATGAAGAATGTTGCCCGATTTTTGTAATTCTCTGAATGATTATTTAACAACAATTATTAATATGAGGGTTAGAAATATGTTTGTCAAAAGTGAGTTTTGCTATTTACCCTAATTCTTATATGAACGACAATTTAGCTTTAATAGGTGTTTCACAAGAATTAATATGTTTAGAAACACCTTTTAAAACAACCGAACGGTTTAAAAACACAGAGAACCGTGTTCACTGGAAAGACTCTCCAATGAATTATGCAACCAAACACAACCAAGCAACAGCAGCAGAGACTAGGGTTTTCTCTTCTTCACTCCGCATGAAACAGTGGTGCAACGATAGTAATTCCTGCATCATTATCCATTGATTTCATCAGCCGGAGAACCTTGTCTAGGGGAGACGTTTTTGCGCTTCACCAGCTTCTTTACTGAAAGACAATGAGGCAATGAGCTATACCCCAGATTATGTTGTGAGAGAAGAAGAATCCCCACCCCAAAGACCCCAAAACCTATTGTTGTTAAACAAAGATGGGACAAGATTGGGGCAAGTGAACTGATATACCTTGGAAAAGAGCTATTTTTCACAGCTTTTTTTCCGTAATTTCTCCATCTGTATCATATTCCAGATGATCAAGATTGTTTTTCGTCATGAACACAAATCTCGGTTCTCTCTGCCGTTTTTTATTCTTCTTTTGAGGTTGTTTCGACCTAAACCCAATAAAAAAAACCCACATCAATTTTGATTAATCAAGTTAAGAGAGAAAAAAAATAGATCTTTGCTGGTCATGGTCATTGGTCGTTGCTGCTGCGTGCCCTGGGAAGGATCTGGAAGAAAACGCAGGTAGTGGGAAAACCCTACACTCTGCTGCTGCTGCTTGCAGAAGCTCTGCCGGAATCCGTCCAGACTCCGGAGGCTTTGCCTCTACCGGTGCTATCGCCGCCTCCGTTCTTATGCAGATCACCCAGTCTCAATTCCATCGATTACAACATCAGAAGCAGCAGCAAGAAAAAATCTCAAGAAAATGGCGTTGAACGAAGCGGGTTAAACTTCCTCTGCAACTGAAATGGGTCGAGGGTTCGGGTAAAAATCCTCAGCCGTTGGATGAATTTTTGGCACGTGTTATTATCTTAAACTTCACTGCACCTCACCGCGCCAAAACCTCCCTGCAGAGGATGTTTTTCGTTTGACACCCATCATGTTCCTAGTTCATTTGCTTTTAATTTGAAGGAGAGATAGAACGGTTTTCCTGGCCGATGATCCTCTGCTGCAGGTGCGGCTGTGCGACAAGCACTGGACTGCCGAGACGACATCAGCATATGCCCCTATGCCATGCCGGCCATCAGATCCTCGTCGCTCTGCCTCACCCATGGCAGAGGAATTTTATCGGGTTTTCTAGGAGGGAAATGACATCATACAAATATGGAGAGAGAGAGCATACCGTCTACTGGTGGCTGAAAGAGCCTTTTCCCTTAAATCACCCGTCATACAAATAGTTGCTGCATGTATTTACCGTTTCCACTATATTTTTCAGCTACCCATTTGTTTACAATTGTTTAAAAAATATATTTTTTTACTTTCATTTCCTTTTTTTTTTTTTTTTTTTTTTTTTTTTGAGTGAACAATTCTATTTGGTCTCAAACTTGACATGTGAGCTGAGGTCCCAAGCTCCACTTAACTTGCAATCATCGATCTGATAGCAATCCCGCAAAACTCAATTGCCAATACATTTTCATTACCTTTTTCCTCATGGCATTGAACAAACTTCTTGTTTACCTTTCTAATCTGCCTTCTTAGATATGGAATTTTTTTCTCATGGAGTTATCAAATTTATCACCACTATTATGACTCAGAAATAAATAGCTGAAGGCTATGATATGTGGTTCAAAGCGTAATTACAATTAAAATCATTAAATAGAGAGCCCAAATCCTATTAGACACTGATTGGCCAACAACATATATGAAACTCACCTAATATAACCTTTTCACATTAGGCTGATCCAAGGACTACTGGAAAGTTCAGGGACTCTTTTCTGTGACATGCAGGCATGGATATCATGGATCTTCTATGTGAAACAGAGGAGGCATCAACACTTCTTAACTCTCCTCTCGTTCACTTGTTGTGGCATGTTTTCTTCATTCTGACACATTTTTCTTTAACTAATATCCCATTTTGCTCATTGAGAGTTCATTTTTATGTAAGTTGCTTCATATGTTATTACAGTTCCAATGCAACAGTTGGAGTTTCCCCTTCTTCATGGTTTTAAATGAGTTTGTTGGCCATGTCCATGAGATTAACACTAACCAGTCACTTTGGTCTCTTGTGAGAATAGGAGTTGAGCTAAACCCAAGTCTTGATCCCAATAACAGGTATTTGTCTATAGAAACAGATCTTATGTTGTCTCATACAATCTGAAGGTTGGATGGAGCTAGGTATTGAATAGGGTTTAGGTGGTCCATATTGTGAACATAATAATTAAAGGCCAATGGTTTAAGGAGGGGCTAGGGATCATTATATAGAATCTAATTGACTAACTAGGTGTACTAAGCCCAAGGCCTGTATCATAACAAAGATAAGCAAGGGTGGTAGCACCCATGCTCTTATACAAAAAAACAGAGCAACAAGGCATGAACAGAACTTTTGAAAACAAGAAAAATAAAAAATTAGATGAGAGAGAGAGAGAACTACCTAATTTTTGAATGTTACAAGATATATAAGACTGAATGTATTAAATTAACAGCAAACTCATCATTCTCAAAAGCAATGGCTACCTGCTTGAGTGCCACTACATCAAGCAAGGATGGAAATAGTTTCTTTCTTTCCTAATAGCACATGCCCAATAAATAGCAGAATTGGTCTATATGAAACACATTTCAGTAAATTCCTTTACTTCTCATAAAAAAATTCTCTATTCCTTAACTTCCACAAACCCCATATAGATGGAACCACTCTCCCACATAATCCAACCTCAAAAGCCCAAGTCATTAAATCCCAGAAAAGAAGAAAATCAATAATGTCACTGAAGGGTTTACCCTAGTTTACTCTAAACAGTCTAACTCTATACTGTTCTTGCCACTTCATAGTGGAAGAAAATACCCCAACCACTTCTACTCTTGGAGGAACAATTGATCACCAAAAGGTCAATAGAGTGCAAGGTGATGCCACTGTAGCAAATAAATTCTTTACATTGACTTCTTTATGATTCTCATGGTTTTGATGTTGAGCAGTTTCAAAGGTAGAACTTCTTTTTATTATTATTGTTTTTATTGCAATGGGCTTACATGCCTGAGTATACAGTTGTTTCACAAGGGTTGGGAACTTCATTTAATTGATGCCTCTGCCTTGTTATTTTACAGCCTGAGAAGACAACGGGTACGATTAAAGAACAACTTGCCACAATAGCCTGAGTATTGGAACAACTATGGAAGCAGAAAGAGGTGAGAATAAAGGAATTTTCTGATGTCGCTGCAAGAAATGGCAACCGAATCAGCCTCAGTTGATTTTGATTCTGTCGGAATCGTCCAATAATAGACCTGCACCCCATAAAGCCTCAGTTGATTTTGATTCATATGTTGTATATTGTATATCGAGAAATAAATTGTATATTCTATTTTCTTTTCATGGATGTTTTATTAACGGAATTTATTTTATAAATATAATTATTTAAAAAAAAATGTATACTATTTATGGCAGAAATAAATTTCCGTAGTAAAAAGCAAATTTTTTGTTTTCACAATATTGACTTTAAGCTACAGTATAATAAATCCGTCATTAATAAGCAGAACCTACACACCCCATAATTATGTCCTAATCAAATACGACACCTATCTTAACAAAGGACTTGTGACGGATATTAACCGTCGTATATAGTACAATTACTACGGTAGTTTTTTCTTGTGGTAAAAATTTTCCTTAGTAAAAGAGCAAATTTGTTGTAGTGGTCCTTCTTTCCTTCTTAAGCTGGATATTTATAAAGCATTTGATTCTATCAGATGTGACTACATTGGCCAACTTCTTTCTAGGATGGATTTTTCTCCTATTTTCGTTATTTGGATCCATTGTTGTATTTTATCTTATCATTTCTCTATGTTGGTTAATGGTTCTCCTCAAGGCTATTTTGAATCCAAGTTGGGGATCCAACAAGACTGTCCCATCTTGCCTCAGCTATATTCTATTGCCATAGAGGGTCTCTCTAAAATCTTCTTAATCAAAACCGAGGCAAACTACATCTAGCCTATCCGTAAGTGCAAGGCTTTAAAGATCACTACCTTATGTTGTTGATAACTTTATGATCTTTGTTAAATCCTCTCTCTCTCTCTCTCATCTGTCTATTATTTTCTGATGCTTTAGCCTCCTCCTCTGCTATGGCTAGACTTTCTATCAATCCTCATAAATCTCTCTCCTTATTTGGAGGAGTTTCTGTGCATCTTAAGGTATCTCTTAATGCAATATTGGACATTTTTTAGGTCCACCTTCCTATTGCATATCTAGGATTGCCTTTGATTTTCTCAAAACTTGCCATTCATCATTGTTCTCCTATTCTTGATAGGCTTCACAAGAAACTTCAAATTCGGAAAAGTAAACTTTTATCTTTTGCTAGTTGCCTTGAGCTCATTAGATCATTTTTGCAAAAATCCTATATTTTTTGGTCTGCGGTTTTTGGGCTTCCATCTTCTACCTCTTCAAAGATCGAATCATGATAGCTAGTTTAAATTTTCTCTATCCCATTAGTTGGGGTAAGGTCAATCTTCCAGAAAGGGAATGGGGTCTTGGTCTTCGTAGAGTTAATGATTAATATTTTTGAGATTGTTAAGCTTATTTGGAATATTGCCTCTCGAAAGAAGGGCATTTGGGTTGATTGGATGTATTCTAGTTACCTCAAGTCTGACTCCATTTGGATTATCCCTTATCCTTTGGATGTTTCTTGAGCCTGGAGGAAAATTCTCAAATAGAAACATTTTGTGTCTGGGAAAATTTGATCTTCTATTGATAATGGTGGCTCTGACACATTTATTTGGCTTGACAACTGACATCCTTATGGTGTCATTGTTTTAAAATATGGTGACAAAATCAGGTATGATGCTGGTTCAGATAAGTTTCCTAAGGTTTTCTCCATCTTGAGAAATGGGAAGTTGGCTTTCTGGCGCTGGTAATCCTCCCCCTCAAAGAGGTTTTGGAATAACCTCTCCAATATTCGCTTTAGGCATAGAGGTAGTGAAGATTTGGATCAATGGGACAACTCTACTAGTAAATTCACCAGTTCTATTGCTTGGAATCTAGTGTGCCTTAAATCTCCTGTTGTTCCATAGTTTATGTCTATTTGGTTTAGTTCTTCCATCCCTAGGCATTCCTTTACTGCTTGGAGGGCTATGACTAAATCTCTCCCCTCCCAGGAGATTCTTCCAAAGAAAAATATCCATTCCTAATTGCTGCCTTTGTTGGAACTAAATTGAAAGTGTGGATCATCTTTTTTGTCCTGGCTCTTTTTCAAATAGGGTTGGAATGGTATCCTCAAGAAATGTTGGCTCCTATCTAGAGTTGTTTTTTTCTTTTGACAAGGAAAGGAGGTGGATCTTAAAAGAATTCAGTTGCAAAACTTCCTGTGATATTGTAGGTAAGTTGGCTTTTTGTGCAGCAATTCACCATATTTGGTGGGAAAAAAATAAAAGGAAATGGACTTCCTCCTTTTGTTCTATTAATCAAACATGAAATGCCATCACCTTCAAGGTAAGGAATAAAGTAATCCTTTATAGTGTGCCATGTGTCCAGATTCTTTTAGAAATATGCACTTGGTCTTAGCTTGGGATTTTCCACTCTTCTCTCCCTCCCCTTGATTTTGATGTAGTCTCTTTTTTTTTTTCT
>NC_056561.1:37707132-37707443 GCF_013358625.1 Macadamia integrifolia | reverse complement strand
GGCCTTTGGTTAGCCTAGTGGCTTGGCTTTGTATTTTCCTTTTTCTTTTCTTTAATATATTTTCATTAAAAAAAGAAAAAACTTTAGTAGGTTATGGTTTGTATTGGAGTCTTGAGGAGATTCCAAAGGAATCTCAATATGCCATATTAGAAGGTAACGAAGAAGGTGCTAAAGTATATTTATGGCACCAAAGATCATATGTCGACATTGTTGTTTTATGGTTGTCCTTGTTGGCAACCAGGCCACGTGGCGGTGATGACGTGACCAATTTGGGTGACATGGATGAAAATGATGACATGGCAGTATCCAGT
>NC_056561.1:37649092-37706889 GCF_013358625.1 Macadamia integrifolia | reverse complement strand
TCGTAGAGCGTCCAGTTATGGTTCCAACGCACTTCATTTCATCTTGATTGGATATCGTATGAAAAAGTTATAAGTGTTTCCATGAAGCCAGTTCGAAAATCCGAACTAGAAAATCAACAGATGCTCTCAGTGTTGGGTGGATTTTCTGGATTTTAATTTTGAAATTTCAGGGGCTTTTGTGTAATTCCAAGGTTTTAAAGGTCTGAGTTGATAAGGGATTTTTGGCATTAAAGTTTATAAAAGCAGAGGCTTATGTGTATATAAGATAATCAGAGGGATCCTTAATACACGGCTCAGATTGAGCCACGTCGGTTAGATTCCGATCTAACGGTTCGTACAAGAACTTGCGTTGAAGATGCTTATCCGAGGCTTCTCATTGGTGAAGTGTATTAGATATGATGGTCTGGCTACACCATATTGCATTGACTAGTGTGTGTCGCATGTGCATCATCACCGAAGCTTAGATTCCAATCCCTTAGATCTGGATTAAGTAGATCTTATAGATCTAGATTTAATGGTCTATAAATGATTCTCCTTTATGGTTAAGCCGACATAGATCCAGAATATACGCTGATGTAGTCAATCCGTGGTCGACAACACTTATGACTATGTCAGCACCTACGTCATGATGATGTCATCAAGATTCAAATCTGATGGTTTAGATCTATTGTCCGTTGGTTTAATCGGACGGCTTAGATTATAAGATCATTTATATGAGATCTACGGTTAGATTTCGCCCCTGTTGCGTGCGCCGCCGATGTAGCCTACGCCACCCCTACGAAGATTCCATTTCAGGCTATCTCATTGCTCTAACTTCAAATGGTCATATCTCCCGCATTTTAACTCGGATTTGGGTGATTCAAGTTGGAGATTCTTCATCTCTCCGAGCACTACACACCAGAGGAAAGAAATCAAGCATAGGGGTTGCTGAGATAGTCGAAAAAATGAGTTGAAACTCATGAAAGGCTAAGGTTTGAATGAAAGACTTCCATCCTCTTGCACTTCATCCATAGCCCCCATTAGAGGCTTAGGAAGCTATTGGAAACCAAGGTAGTAAGCTCTATTAGTTGTTGCCAAGAGAAAGAAAAAGAAAATGGAAGAGAAGAGAAGAAGAGGGAAATAGAGAAGAAGTTTTTTCCTCTCTTTGTGTGTGTCTTGAATGCCTCTCAAGAGAGATTTTCTCAAATCCAATTAATGGAGTTTGATGGTTCTTGTTGAGAATACTATTTTCCCATTAAAGCTTAAGGAAGACTAGAAGAGGAGAAGTAGAGAGAGAGAGAGAGGAGTGTGTGTGTGAATGTGAATACCATTGTTGCTCCATGAAAGTAAAGACAATGAGAAAAGAAAGAAGAAGAACAAGAACCTAGAATTTGGTTATTGCTAGTTGCTTCAAGAAACCCAAGTGTCAACCGGGGTTGAAGCATTGATGGCACCGAGACAATGTGATTATAGTCCACATCAAGTGGAGATCGATATTATTGCATCTCCGACGGTTACTCCTTGCCAAGGTAACCTCACTTTTGCCAAATTTCCATTATTATAAATCATTGTAGGCAAGATGTTTGATAAAATGCCTAAGTGATAGTTGTAGTTTATTTAGGGAGAAATTTGCATGTATGAGTGCTTCACTATAGGGCATTATTATAAGCCCAACTTTATTTTTTTTGGTGTTCAGTGGGTGCTGGACACAAGGGTTGTGTGTTCCTTGATAATTACAACTATCTAAACCTATTTGCCATGGGTGCGACCTCTCATATCATTATGAGAAAACTAGGGTAAAGACCTAGCCATTGTATGTCATTGGTGGAAACTGGGAATCTGTTCCCTTGGCTGTGGGTGCAGTCATAATTAGTATTGAGTAAATACTGAGCCCGACAGTGGGCATTACTCTGTGCATGTAGGTAACTTGCCGAAGCACGTATTTCTTGTGTTGTGGATGTGTATGCTAGTATTTGTATTGTGGATTGGAGTGCTTGGCTGCAGAATGGATGTGTACATTTGGTAGACTTGACCACTTGGTGGTGCAGTGTGGATGTGCATACGACTGTGTATGTATATGACAGTGATTACCGTGTGAGGTTTATGAGACAGTTCTGGGCAGCAATACAGGTTATGTGAGTAAATTCTATGCAACAGTAAGAATGGTCAGTAGTATAGATAGCAGCTTTGGACAGCATCAGTAGACTGTGCTATTGAAGTGTAAATAGTGATTGCCACATCAGGGGTACAACTGAAAAATGAAAAAATATTTGGCACACTGATTCACCCCCCCTCTCAGTGTCAATCGGGACCCAACAGACATATCGATGTGTTGGTGATTCAAAATTGACTAGCTATTCAAACTCAAACTACACTCGTTGTAAGGATACGAGATGATCTACTTCATTATAAATTTTTATGCTCGTTGAAGGTGTAATATCTCGAAAAAGTGTGAAGTAACCAAAGACTACATTATCTATAATGAAAGCAGAGGTGCGGTGCTGACATGCTATGAGGCAGTCCCTCACACATTGTGGTTACACTATTTTTTAATAGACCTCTAATTATTATGGTTATAGAGAGTTAATGACGAGCTTTCTGTGATAACACCATTGTAGTAAGGTTATCTAGCGATGATATTTTTTTTTTTTTTGCTAATGACAGGTGTCAAAGCTTTCGGCCTGACTAGTGCCACAGGTCTATACTGACCCTCCAACCTTATGGAATGAGTTATAACGGGGTTGAATGATAACTATTCAACTTTCACCGAAAACAGTCAAGAGCACTAAACACCCCCGAGTGAGTTGCCCCAAGGAGGTAAGAGGAGTTGAACTCAGAACCACACGAGGTGAAGGTCCCTTGCCAACTTGGCTATCCCCTTGGGGTTAATTATCTAACAATGTATGATATGTGAGTTAGTGTAGAAATATAGAGATCAATTATTTTATTATAAGAGAAGGTGTTCGGGATTATCGTGTTGTGATAGAGCACATTGGTATTGAGGAGATGATAACTGACTTTGCGACTAAAGGGCTTCCACCTAATGTATTTAAGGGGCATGTGGGGGAGTATGGATTGTATAAATATTTTTGTATATGATGTTTTTTGTGAGATGTATCAGTCATTACTAATGCCACTGCAGCTTTTACACTGGAAGTACATGATGGTAATTGTACTGTGAATTAATTAATTATATGGACTGATGATTTGACTTGCTAATGATTTTTGATTAGCGTATGTATGTATTGGAATTTGATGAAACAACCAATCCTTTTGACATGAGGAAAGTCGGAATTGCAACACCAACACTGAAGGAATGGTGTGAATCCAACGCATAATTCTGTGTCCACTGAATAATTTCACATGCCCTCGCTTGGAAGGCCATGTCTATCAGGTGTTTGATAGATTCATCACATTTCAAAACCATATAGCAATGCTGTTTTTTATTTTTTTGTATGTACTGTTGTTGTATCACTCATAATCATCAATCTATGTTTGGTTTGCTTGAAGGGATTGATGATCTGTTATGTAATAACTTCTGATATGGATATTAATTAAGGAGTTCAATGTGCTTGATACCAATCCTGGATTGATCTTGGATCGGATATCTTTATTGAATCAAGGGTAAATTTGTAAAAAAATCCATTCCATTTTATCAAAAATAGAGATAAAATTGATCAATCCAAATAAGTATCATATTCCCAAGAACTAAATACTTGACCGTGACCATCCAAGCTGAACTTGATAGGGTCTAGATCAAATCATTGGGAGCATGTGTCTCCTAACTCCAATAAAAAGCAGTGAGCCTTTGCATTAAGCCTTTTATATATATATATATAAATTGCACGTGTTGCCATACATTGGGGGTGAAATGATTCGAAAGAGAGGTACAAGTTGGCCTTTGTTCTCTACGATGATAGATGACTGAAATGGTACTGTAATACGGAGAATTAAACCATATATGGAGAGCCCAGTTAGTTAAAGAATTTCAAGAAACAGAGAACAGCTAAAGAAAAATGGGTATTTCTTAAGCTTAGAGAGAGAGAGAGAGAGAGAGAGAGAGAGAGAGAGAGAGAGAGAGAGAGAGAGAGAGAGAGAGAGAGAGAGAGAGAGAGAGAGTATTTCCAAAATAGAGAATAAATCATAAACAAAGGTACCCTATTTCTGAAATATAGATTAAACCATACATATAGAGCACTTAATAAATAAAGGAATTCTAGGAAATAGAGAATAATCACAGATGCATACGACATTTTTGAAACTCAGAGATAGAGAAAGAGATACGTTCCTATTGCATGAATCAAGAATGGAAAAAAAAAAAAAGGTTCTTTGCAATGGAGAATACAAAGCATCATCATCCCAAAAGGATGGTTTCTTAAAGAAAAGTTGCACAGAAAATCATACCTTAGTAAGAATACAGGGGCATAACAATTTTGATTCATTGTCCAAAATAAGGGAAAATAGTAGGCAAAGAAAGAAGAAGAATCGAAACCTTACCGAAAACCATTGCTCGAATCATGATAATATTGAATTGAAAATTTTGTTTTACGTAGAAGGGAATGAGAGAGTTTGAGAGAGAGTGAAGGGTGGGAGAGTTTAATAAAGAAACTATATTTAACTTCTAAATATGTGAGAGAGAGAGAGAGAGAGAGAGAGAGAGAGAGAGAGGTTTAATAAGAAAAGTTGATTTTTTATTTTAATTAAATAAAGAAACTATTAGTTTTGGCTGTAAGGAGTAGGTACGTGAGAGAGAGAAGAAAAGAGTTTTTTTTTTTTTTTTTTTTGTAAGGAAGAGAAAAGAGTTTGAAAAAAGGAAACTGCACGGAAAAAGATGTGTTACCACATCTTTGATGTGAAATTAGTTAACTTTCATGGAGGAAAACATATCTTACCCTATTAGATAGATTCACCCAGACTTCTGTTTTAGTTGAGAAAGATGAAAATCAAAAGATTTAGTTATTTTTAATAATATGAAAGATTCAATATATTTACCTAGATGGGTCTGTCTAATGGTTGTTTTGTCTTAACATACAAAATAAATTGTTGAGGGAGTCAAGTTTTCTAAGATAGAATTTCTGATGTATCAAGTATTGTAATTCAGATGATGAGTGTACTTTTTATTTTAGATTTATTTTGAATTTTAATGATTTGTATGAGAACAAGATTTATGAATAAATATATATTTTGTATGTTAAACAGTCGTTACATGTTGTATATTGAATTAATTTTTATTTTAGATGTATTGTGTATTGAATGGATTATATGGGTCCAAGAAAACAAAAAATCCATTGCTATAACTTTTTATCTATAACTATAAGTTGAAGCCATAATTTTCACAACTAAAATCCACAGTTATAGATTTTGCTATACAAAAATTCGTAGCCAAAAGCTGTAATTATAGATTTGATGCATTAAAATTTGCAACTAATATCTGTAGTTATAGCATTTCCTGCACAAAATATTTGTCATTATAAATTGCAGCTACAATATTGGTGCACAAAATTCTACAGCTAAAATCCATAGCTATAGATTTTGCTGCACAAAAAATCCATCACTACAAAATCGCAACTATAAATTACGGGCACAAAATTTCATAAATCTGTAGTTATAGATTTTGATGCGCAAAAAATATGCCACTATAAAACCACAATTATAAATTTTGTGGGGTAAAATTTCACAGTTAAAATCCACAGCAATAGATTTACTGTGAAAAAAAAGCACAGTTATGAATCTGTAACAATAGATTTACAGCGCAAACATCCGCAGCTACATATCCGCAACTATAAATTTAATGTGAACAAAATTGACAGTTAAAAATCTGCAACAATAAATTTGCTACGGAAACATACATAGTTAAATATCCATAGCGATCGAGTACCATGTCCCTGCATTACAAAATCCGTAGCTATAGAATTAACGACGGCACTTGAAGCTGTGGATAGCAAAGCACAGGTAATCCCGTAGCAATAGCCTATTACTGCGGATTTTTAGACCTTTTACTGCGAAAAAACAGGCATCCTTTGTTATAGTGTTTCCTCAAAATATAGCAAGAGAACAAAATAAGTGGTGATGGAATTACTGAAAGGGACATCTAAAAGCTTGGGATTGGAAGAAAACTACATTGACACTGCAATGAAGCTGGAGAAGGATTTTCATATTCTAGTTGTGAACCAGTATCCACCCTGCCCTGAACCAGAATTTGCGATATGAATGCCACCTCATTCTGGCCATGGCCTTTTGACCCTTCTCGTAGAGAATGACATTTGTGGCCTTCAACTGCAACGCAAGGGCAAGTGGGTCCAAGTAAAGTCCCCTCCCAAGTCTTTCCTTGTCAATACAACAGATCATCTTGAGATACCTTCTTCCTTAGAACCACTTTGATTGGATTATATAAGTGAACCTAGGTGACGAGTCATGACTTGAAAACCCCAAGGGGTAGTCGAGTTGACAAGGGACCTTCGACTCAGGAAGCGTGTGGTTCTGAGTTTGACTCTTACCTCCTTGGAGCCACTCACCTGGGGTGTGTTCAATGCTCTTCATTGCTTTCGATGAAAGTTGAATGGTTCTTATTCAATCTCATTATGATTTATGGGATTAGTCAAGCCAAAGGCTACGATACCCTTCGTTAACATTAAAAAAAAAAAAAAAAAAAAAAAAAAAAAAAAAAAAAAAAAGTCATGACCTGGTGACATGGTTTATAAACCTTACTTATATAATATTTGCCAAATGTAATAGATACTGAGCAATGGAAAGTACAAGATTGTGATTCACAGAGCAATTGTGACTGGCAAAACTACGAGGATATCCCTTGCCATGGCCAATGGGCCGTCATTGGACACGATTGTTAGCCCATCTCCAAAATTTTTAAACAATGAAACCAATCCACCAGCATATACTGGAATGAAATATAGGGATTACCTGGAGCTCCAGCAACTCAACGTACTTAGTGAGAAAACCTGCTTAGATTGGGTTCGAGTTCAATAATGATGGTTGGACTACGGGTGTCAATTTCAAACCGAAACCAATATCAAAATCGAAACCGAGCCCAATTAATCGGACCAAATCAAACTGAATAAATTCAGTTGTATTCGGTTTGGCCATGTGAGTATTGCTATTCGGTTATGTTTTGGTTTAGGATGTTAAAACCGTCGGTTCAGAACCAAAATCAAACCGAACCAAATTACTCTTAAAAGTTTAAACCAAAAAATGAAAAAAAAAAAAAAAAAAAAAAAAAAAAAACCGTACTATCGCTAAGACTTAGGAGGGATTTCCATATTCCCTTTTGAGTTTTCGACTCTTAGAGGAGGTTGGGCACGTTGGACATGTTATCATGCTTTTTTTCATTCTAGCTTAGATCTTACTTGAGAATGGCATTTACAATTTTATTCTGTAGCTCTTAAACTGATACATGTTTTGACTATGCTATAGTCAGATTTTGATGGGTTTTATTATATTTAATAGGTGATTTTGAATGATTATCTGGAGAGACTTTATGATTGATGGAATGTGTAAAACAAAAATTGAAGAACCGAGTCGGTAACTTGAGCCCATTATGGCCTTTGATCCATCATAGTCATGATTCAAAAGTGGAACCGTTTTTCATAACTGAATTAAATCTGAGGTACAGAATTGAATTAAAATCGAATTAGAACTGAAATCAAACTGAACCGAATTTAATCGGTTTCAGTATCTAAATACGGAACCCAGTTGGTTCTCGGTTCGATTATGGTCCACCATATTGTCATTTGGAACCAAACTGAATAACCGAAACTGAACTGATTGACACCCTTAGGTTGAACCTTGAACCGTTTAATAGAACGATGATGGTTTCTGTTATCATGATTCAAGAATGCTTGTTGTGTTGTAGACTTGTAGTGTTATACCATATGGTTATGGCTTGGACAATCTAGTCTAGCAATTAATATAACAAGAAGACACTGTAAAATTATGTATTTTGGATGGATCTCATGGTAAAACTAAGAGTGTGAATTGCAAACTGAAATCGTTTATTGAAATTGAACGGATCCAATCTCTAGTATTTGATGAAAATATCAAAGTGGTTATACGAATTAAATCTGTTCATTAGTACTTTTCTTTTGGGCTAAATCCTAAATGGCTAAATGAACAAGTCTCTCTTAATTAACTCTAATTACAAGGCTACCTATTTTTCGAGTCATATATATATATATATATATATATGCAATAAGGAAAGCCATGATAAGTGTTTTCACGGTTTTGATGTAAATGATTCCATTTGATTCGGAAAATGGTTTTAGTTTCAAATTCTCATCCTTAATCTCATGGATGTAAAACCGGCTAGAGAGGAACCGGGCTGCTTGGGTATTATTATAAAATCAATATCCGGTAAGTTAGATTTGCTATTAAAATTTCCTGAAAGGTAATGGGTACCTTTATGATCATAACATATTCTACAAAATTGATAGGGACGGAAACAAGTTTTTAGATTTTGAGGACGTTGAAGTCTTTCTCTACATGGTTCAAACTAGGGGCCCGTTTGATAACGTTTCAAGAAACGCGTTTCTGCCGTTTCTGTTTCCAGAAACAGCAGAAACGGAGCAAAAATCGTTTGATAAAGCTGTTCCGTTTCACTTATTTTTAGAAATAGAAATAGAAATTTTTACTTATTTATGATTCAAGAAACGACCCAAGAGAAACAAGTTCAACTTGTTTCGCCGTTTCTGAAAACGACTTGTGGCAATTCTTTTACTGGTTACCATCGACTTCTAAAAACATGACTTATCAAACACCTTCAATTCCGTTTCTGTTTCTAGAAATGGAAATTTATGTTTTTGCCGTTTCTTGAAATAGAAACGGCAGAAACGTTATCAAACGGACCCTAGGTATGTAGTGTGTGATGGGTTTACATCGTTAATGAATAGCACATATTTCACTTGCAGCGACTGCGTCTTCAATGGAAATGGCGCTGGCTACGATCTTTGTTGTGCCTGTTACCGCAGCAAGAGATTTGGACAAGGCCACGGGCCCTTCTTGGATAATTTCTGAATTCTACTGACAATTCGAAAGTAGCTCCGTCAAAGGCAGCAGGAGCAGCAGCAGCAACCACAAGTAGTACAACAAAGCCAAATTAAGAAAAGCCGAATCACCAAGTTGAGCTTCATAAACTATGGCCAATCTATTGTGGTTATTATAAAATGTAACATGCGATTGTGCAATATTACAAATAGCCTATTTGTCATGTTGAAGAAACAGCCTAGATCTGGTGAGTTTCAAAGATTGGGTAAGAAACAGGAGAGGCGAGGGGGGCACCTTTTTGGTCCCACATCGACTAGAGAAAAGAGGTTGGGCTAGTTGATAATCTTTAGCATCACTTTCTATGGTCACTACATGTTTTAAAACTGTGAGGCCCATGAGACCCTCCTCGTAAGGAGAGAGGGGGGTTGGAGATCATTGATGCGCATTTGGTAGAAATTTCCCAACGGTATACCTTATATTAAGAAATATCAATCTAAGGTCGTAGAGGATCAACACGAGATTGCACTTCTATAAGTCCCAACATTTTAGCATTCCCCCTTATGTGTAGCTCTGGCTTTTTTTTTTGCTAATGACGGGTATCCATTCAACTTTTACTGAAAGTTGTGAAGAGCATTAAACACCTCGTATGAGTGACCCAAGGTGTGCCTAGTGGGAATCAAACTCAGGACGCCCGAGTTTACGGCTCGTACCAAGTTCGTTGCTCACCAACTGCACTAGCCCCTTGGGTTTATGTGTAGCTCTACTATATATAGGGAAAAAGAAACATAAAAAGGTAGCGTATGTGGCTCTTACGCCTAGACACAAACTGGGCAAAATGAATGTCCCATCCTTTATGAAAGGTGGAGATCTCATCCCTATTGATGCTTCCACGTGCACTCTCATTGGCCCTCACAATGGTATAGGAGCCCTTCTTCCTTTCACGCAACCCTCTCCTATATAAATATATGTATATATGTTTATCTTAAGGAGGACAACAAACCTTTTGAAAGTGGATCAAGAACCTAAAGGATCTTTGTGTAAGCACTCATTTTTTTTTTTTTATTATTTATAATATATTTTTTCTGCGCTTAGCTAAACAGGAGGACCTAACATTGAATGCCATATTAAATAAAGTGGGAAATACCCACAAAAGGTATATTAAAACATATCCAAGGCACCAAATTAAAGGGTGGGACTATGCCAGAGAGATTGATTCTCTTCATGAGTGCACCTACGACAGATAGGAGGACATGTACCTCTTTTTTACCACAAGGAAGGGTGATCCAGCCATCCTAAAGTTAAATATATAGGGAATGTTATGTATTAAAGGTGGGCAATGAAAGTGATGATCAAGATAAATTTAATGGTCTGATCAAGCTTATGGTTGAGGAAATGATCAATTGTCTAGTTACAATTGTGATATCCCATGATCAAACTCCAATCGAAGGGATGTCATTTTCAAGGAGATTGTGACGGTTGATCATGAGATACACTGAATTGTCGCTAAACCAAAATCGATGCTTGTGGACCTTGATCGATTGATACTAATCCTCCCATTTTATAGAACTCGAGGTCTAATTTTTTTCAACATTGGAGATATTGATACATGTGCGATTCCTTGGATTGGTCCAAGCTCACTAGGGAGCCCAAATGTAGATGAACCAGGTCCAATTGTTTATGGATCTAGCAAGATATTTTAATTTCTTCATTCATTGAAAATTTATTATTTGAATTTGTCTTCTAACATTTTGTTTTAATTTTAATAGGCTAAGTAGTGGTAGAGTTTCATTTATGATGAGACACTCTAACTTCAGTTGTTTAATGGCTCGGCACTTAAAAGTTTTAACACTCAAATAAAGGACAAATGTTTTTGTCCATGAGTGGCTATCGTGCCATAGATATAGGGGTGTGCCATGACCATTGGTGCAGGGGTTTCTCGAGGATAGAAAACACTTGTCTCTCAAATAAATTCAAAATTCCTAACTATGTGAATAACTTCCCATACATACAAATAATTGAGTATATCAACCTAAACATACAAATGATCAAACATCAATTCTTAAACATGTAATTACTCATGTCTTGTTTGTGGAAATGGATTACAATTTAGGATCAACCTAACGATAGTTTTTTTTATTCGAAGAAAAAGATAAAAATTTACAGGTTTAATACAACTTGATGCAAATAGTTAGTATCCTAAATCATAATTCTACTAGTTAAAGCCTTATAGGCAGCAAGCCTAACTAAATTCATAGGGTAATCCTTCACATTTTTTCACAACAAAAGTGGGTTTAAACAAAAGATTCTCTAGGTCAAGACGAAGGGAAATAGTGGATGGCCACATAAAAAAATTATTAGGATGCATTAGTGTGTGAAGACCCTGCACATCACTCTAGAACTCCTATACCTCCCATCCACGCTTGGACGCTTCCACTAACCCGTAAAGAATTCCCTGCGCTGCCGCTTTAATATCCTCCCCTACATAATTAGCAAACAAGAATAACCTAACAATATTTTTCTCCTAGGATGTTTCATGCGCTCTTTATGAAAATGAATTGGAAACGTCTTGGTACCAATTTCTTTCTTGTCCTGTTGTCAAGGTAATCTGGAAGCTGGTTGTCTAGGACTAAGGACTGAATCTTTTTATGGCCCCAAGTTGATGAACGCCTTGATTAATCCATCCAACTTCTCATGCATATCACTAAATTTTCACACCTGTTATCACTTATCAATTGGCGTTAATAAATCGGGTTTGATGAACATATATATCCAACATTATCCATCTTTATCATCACTTGTTATTTTCTTTGGTCTACCAGAAAGCAATGCATGAAATCTGGGAATCTTGTGAATCCGTCTAATGTGTTGCCCAATGTTAACGATTGGCTAAAGGACTTTAACTTGCTTTGCTTTGATAATGCCTCTAATAAACTTTCCGATAGTGAGGATACACTGCTCCCTTGGTCAAAAAATATTTTCAGTTTGGGACCATCTTTCCGTTTTAGGAATGAACTATGGAATTCAGTCACTTGGGTAAGAACTTAAGCCATTGAAAGATGTGAATCAGGGTCATTGGGGAAGAAAGATAGGGCATTAGCAGCTGAAACGAGAAAATCAACTAACCTCACTACCATTAGAGTCTTGAAGAGTGAAAGCCAAAGGAGGACGACCAAAGGCGTAAGTAGCCACTAGTGTTGAAGCTGAAACTGCAGGATCGAGCAAAGACCCATGCTCAATCATTGCCCAGTGATTTATGCATCATTGGGTGTGATGGGAGTTTCTTTTGTCAAACTAATTTGGCTGGTTGCGTGGTTGTGTTTTTTTTCAATAAATATTGTATTTGTGCTTTCTTAAATTCTGGTTATACAAGAAGCGCAAAGTAATCCGAAGCAAAAGGTAAAGGATTAAGGATTGCAGTAAGTCATTGGGTTAGGTCTCACATCTGCCACAAGACTGAGTTGCATAGATTTAGGTATTGGTATCAACATCGATATTGATTTGAATTGGATCAGATTAGTGCGTATCGATCATTTTCATCATTGCACTTTTAAAAATATACATATATTTTTTTACTGTTTACCCCTAAAACAATATGGGTAATCAATCCGGATTGGTCAAGTATTAAGTATCGATCTCAGTGATATCGATACAATATGGCCAATGAAATACCGATATTTTAAACCATCCTAAATTGTGAAGAATGGTTGGATTTTCTTCATAAGGGAAATGATCAATGGCCTTAGGAATTGATCACTTTTTTGTTAGATATCAATAGTTTGTTTAAAGATTTTCCATTCTAAAGCAAAAAAATGTTCAAACATTTTAAAATAGAGATTCTGTGGAGAAGAAGAGTATTATTACACATTGATTTAAAGGATCGTTTTGATATATTTAATAATTTGTAGTTACAGAGAGGTAAGTTATGGGAAGTGATTGTTAAGGTATGGGAGGAGTCACCTAGAATCTTGTTAAATCTGCCCTTAGAGTCAAGGAGTGGGGTACCTCCTAATTAGCCAAAAAATCAGTAATTTTTCCTATTTTCTCTCCCCTAATTTGTCTATTTTTCTTATCTTAATTTCTTCGTTCCTCCACCATGTTCCCATATTTCTTTTCTTAGGGGCACTTACTCTGCTCCAAGGTTTCTACTTAATGGCAAGTAGCCTTTTCCTAATACCATTGATATATATGGACCTAGAAGAACTCAATCCCATAAATCAGCTTCTAGGAAACATAAGGCCATATCAACCCACATCAATTTCCTTTGGAAACCGATGTGGGATCAGCTTCCATATGATCAAATGGGATCATAACACATATCTTAACACAATATTGTATTTTGTAATTAAAATCCATATTCCATAATATTTCAACATAATATATTTTATGTTAAGGATGAAGGCGGCAGAATGCTTGTTAAAGATGAAAACATCATGACGAGATGGAGTGATTATTTATTTTTTCAAACTTCTAAATGGAGATAACCCAAGTGGATCTTATCCTTATAAGCCCCTTTCTCACTGAGACAACACTAGACATAGGTATGTAAGAAGGATTGGAGTCTCTAAGGTTAAAGATGCCTCAAGAAAGATGAAGTCTAGAAAGACTCCTGGCCCAGACGACGTCCCTATAGAAGTTTGGAAGAACTTAGGACTTGGTGGCTAACTAACCTTTAACAAGATTATGAGTACAAGGAAGATGCCTCATGAATGGAGAATAAGTTTTGTAACCACCATTTACAAAAATAAAGGCGATATCTAAGATTGCAATAACTACGGAGGTATAAAACTTATGAGCCACACGATGAAGCTTTAGGAGAAAGTTATTGAAATGCACTTGAGAAGAGAATCTGGACTCTTGATCAACCAATTTAGTTTTATGCCAGGGAGATCATCTACTGAAGCTATATATCTTATTATAAGACCCATGGAAACCCTTAGAGCTGGTAAGAAATACCTCCATATGGTCTTCATCGACTTGGAAAAGGCTTACGACAGAATTCCTAGAGATTTAATATGGCATGTCCTGGATAAGAGAAAGGTGTTGAG
Source organism: Macadamia integrifolia (assembly GCF_013358625.1). Taxonomy (NCBI): domain Eukaryota; kingdom Viridiplantae; phylum Streptophyta; class Magnoliopsida; order Proteales; family Proteaceae; genus Macadamia; species Macadamia integrifolia. The sequence continues at coordinate 37,692,871 of NC_056561.1, read as the reverse complement.
TAAATATGTGGATCTAATTAAAGATATGTATAATGAAGTGGTAACAAGTATGCAAACCAAAGGTGGTCAAGGCTATGAGTTCCCTATTTCTATTGGGCTACACCAAGGGTCAGCTCTAAGCCCCTATCTGTTTGCTCTTGTTCTAGATGAGTTGACAAAAGATATATAAGGTGATGTCCCTTGGTGTATGCTTTTTGCGGACAATATTGTTTTATTGGATAAAACAAAATCTAGACTTAATGCTAAATTGGAGCAATAGAGATCTACCTTGGAAACAAGAGGCCTTAAGATAAGTTGATCAAAGATAGAATATGTGAAGTATAACTTAGCCATTCCACGAGAGATAATAACGAAGTGACTATTGAAGGAAGAGGGGTTAAGCAAAGTAAATATTTCAGATATTTGGGATCTATCATTAATAAAGAGGGCAATATAGAGGATGACACATCACATAGGATTAAGTTGGGATGGATGAAGTGGAGGAGTGTGTTTGGAGTCTTATGTGACAAATGCGTCTTGGTAAAACTTAAGAAAAAATTCTATCGGACTATGGTGCACCCGGCTATGATCTACGGGTCAGAATGTTGGGCTATTGAAAAACAGCACATTAATAAGCTAGGGGTAGCGAAAATGAAAATGCTAAGATGGATGTGCGGGAAAACTAGAAGAGATAAGGTTAGGAATGATCAAATTAGAGCGGACTAGGGGGTGGCCCCAATTCCTGACAAGCTTCGAGAATACCATTTGAGGTGGCTTGAGCATGTTCAGTGAAGGCCATCTGATGCACCCGTAAGGAGGAGTGACTCGATTCAAATCGAAGGATCCAAAGAGCTAGAGACAGACCTAAAATGACCATAGGAGAGGTTGCGAGGAAAAATATACACAAATTAGACCTTGTCCCAAGTATGGTTTCGAATAGAGCATATTGGAGGGCTAGAATCCAGGTAGCGGACCCACTTTAGCTATAATCTACTTTGTTAGTGGTTATTCAATCTGTCCCCTTTAATGTCTTTTTTTTTTTTTTTTCTTCCTTTGGCTTTCTTTGGATACATGTGGCCAACTTAAGTTGGGACAATGCTTTGTTGTTGTTGTTGTTGTAATATATTTTATTTTCTAATAGGTATAAATGGAAGCCATATTCTTAAAAATAGGAAATAGAAGGATGGTGTGTCCTTATAGAGATGAACATACGGAGGGGCATACATTTCTATGCACTTGTACACTAAAGTGTGTAAAAGTTCTTTGGTGGTTGGAGAGCTAAAACTCATCTAGGTTTCATAGAGAGAGAAAAACTCAAACAATCAATTCAATTACAATAACCCATCATTGTCTTTATAGTAATGCAAAACATGATCTAACTCTAGATTTTAATTCAATTTGATGGCTAATAATATTCTCAAAAATAAAGGAACGAAATACAAATTTCAAATCCCATAATATAATCACTCTATTTGTGTCATATCTCTTCACCTAAATGTCCAATGTTGAAGATCTACAACTTGTTGGATATCTTTTAAAAAAATAGATTATTTATATTATATACATTATTTTAAATGGCTAGCTTGGCCAATTTGTATGGATTTCTTTGTATTTAACTATTTATAATGGAATTGATACAAGAATTTTACAAATTTGAACCTAATCAATATGACAACAATTAAGTTGAGTAGGATCACAATGAAAATGCACTTGTCGGTTTAGGTATACGCCAGTTTATCAAGAATAAGCTGATACATTTCAACTTCTCTTTAGATCGGTTAATTCTCATTTTTTTTTTTGGTAAATAGAAGGGTTAGTTGTCTATAGTACATCATAGTGTCCAACATCTTTGCCTAGGCACTTTTTGACAAAGTTTTTAGAAACAACTTTCCAAGAACAACCACAAGTTTATCTTAAAAAAAAAACTCATTTTAGATCAAGTTCCACCTAGCAATCGAGTACTCAAAAAAACTATCACAATATGCACTAAATACTCACTAACCCATTCTCCAATGTTTTCTATTAACATATGGTAGCATAAGAGGCAAAGGTTTGCATACTTAGTAATAACTTTTCAAGTTGAACTGAATTCACAAGATTTCGACTCATTGGAAATATCACAGAGAAACCATTCAAAAGGCACCAATGTCAATCCAAATGAGACAACAAATATATAAATATTGATTGATTATACTGTTGAAAATTAAGTTATAATAATTGAGCGTAATCCACATTCGAGTTTATGGAATATACGGAGTAATTCATTGGGATTAAAGATTTTAGGGTCAAAACAGTATTATAATTAAAAGTTTTTGCATTGTATTCTACAACCACCCCATCATATGGGTGTCAATCTAACTTCAATTTCTTCAGTTTAGATAGTATCTCGAGTGTTTTTATCACGTCTTTCACTATATGATTTCAGAACAATCGCACTCTAGTGAAATACAATAGGAATTTGTCAGATTGAGAAAATATTGTTATAATTTTGATGTTGAAAATATCGTAGAGATGTAGATGGTCTTTTAATGAAAAAAGAGTGCCCAATTTTTTGATATTGTTCAGTTTTTCAAATTCATCTTCTATTCAGTTACCCGTGTGAAGCCAAAAGGTATGTAAATTTTACAGTTGATTGATGCGGTTATCAATCATACGGATGAAATCAATCACTAACATACAAATGATATATTATCTTTTAATTAAGGCACAAAAAATTTCTTTAATTGACCAACTTCAATATTTGGATAGATACAGACACAATCAAGGTTTTGTAAAGGTTGAGGGTTTCCAGCTTATAAAAATCACCAACCAAAAGAGAGATAGAGTTGTTAAGTCGGCTTCGCTTTGATTCAAGTACTTTAGAAGAATCAACTTTCTCATCTTATTGAGTAAAGTTTTAATACATTCGGCACACTCAAGACCTAGAATATTAAGTAATTTAACCAACAAAAAATGAGACAGTTTAGAAATTTGTGTGAAAGAAAAAAATGAGAGGAATATTTTAACCCGTAGTAATCTAATACCAAATGAGGCGCACAACCAACATCTCATCTAATACCAAATGGATCGGACATCTACTCATATATTACATTTTTATGGTCCGAATCACTTTCTTATATGGATCTCTAAATATTGATTGATTATATTATTGAGAACTAAGTTATAACAATTGAACTTAATCCACTATCGAGTTTATGAAATATACGAAGTGACACATTGTGATTAAAGATTTTGGGGTCAAAACAGTATTATAACTAAAAATTTCTACATAGTATTCTATAATCACCTCATCATATGGGTGTCAATATAACTTCAATTCTTTCAGTTTAGGTAATCTCTCAAGTGTTTTTATCATGTCTTTCACTATATGATTTCAAGACAATCACACTCTAGTGAAATACAATAGGAACTTGTCGGATTGAAAAAATATTATTATAACTTTAATGATGAAAATATTGTAGAGATGCAAATGGTCCTTTAATGAAGGAAGAGTGCCCAGATTTTTGATATTGTTCAGTTTTTCAAATTTATTCTCTATTCAGTTACCCGTGTGAAACTAAAAGGTATGTAAATTTTACCGTTGATTGATGCAGTTATCACTCATACGGATGAAATCAATCACTAACATGCAAATGATTCCTTACCTTTCAATTAAGGCACAAAAGATTTATTAACTTGACTAACTTCAATATTTGGATAGATACAGATACAAATACAATCAGGGTTTTGTAAAGGTTGAGAGTTTACCGCTTATGAATATCACCAATCAAAAGAGAGATAGAGTTATCAAGTTAGCATGGCTTTGATTCAAGTACTTTAAAAGAATCAACTTTTTTTATCTCATTAGGTAAAGTTGTCATACATTCGATACGCTCAAGATCCAAAATATTAAGTAATTTAAACAGCAAAAAATGAGACAACATGAAAAATTTTGTGAAAGAGAAAAATGAGAGAGAAATATTTTAACTCGTAGTAGTTTAATACCAAATGGCGCAGACAACCAACATCTTCTTTAATACAAAATGGACCGAACATCTACTTATATATCACACTTTTACGGTCCGAATCACTTTCTTATATGGATCTCTAAATATTAATTGATTATGTTATTGAGAATTAAGTTATAATAATTGAGCTTAATTCACTCCTGAGTTTATGGAACATATAGAGTAATACATTGGGATTAAAGATTTTGGGGTTATTATAATAAAAATTTTCTGCATTGTATTCTATAACCGCCCCATCATATGGGTGATAATCTAACTTCAATTCCTTCAGTTTATATAGTCTCTCGAGTTTTTTCATCACGTCTTCCACTATATGATTTCAAGACAATACTCTAATGAAATATAATAGAAACTTATCGGATTGAGGAAATATTGTTATAACTTTAATGATAAAAATATCGTAGAGATGCAGATGATCCTTTAATAAAAGAAGAATGCCCAGTTTTTTGGTATTTGTCAATTTTTCAAGCTCATCATCTATTCAATTACCTATGTGAAACCAAAGGGTATGCAGATCTTGCAGACATCTACTCAAGTTTCCTACTAAGAGTCTATTGTTTTGCTATTAATATTATAAATAAAGGGGTAGACCAGGATAAATAAATATTGAATCTATTGTGGTTCGTACTTCTGTCCTCCCATCGTTCTCTCTTCTACTTTGCAGGTATTGGTTTCATTACAAAAACTACTCAGCAAGAAACCTAATATTCATGTTCACAATGCAAAAGATCTAGAAGCAAATGCAAGTTATCATGCATCAGGTCCTAATATGCAACTATGAGTTGAAAGCCCCTTTTCTTTATTTTGGCCAAAAATATATACTAAAAGGGGTTGCAGAGCTCTAGCGGAAGGAACAGGCAAGAGAGAGATTACCTTTGGCCACATGCTGAGAGTAGTCAGGATCAGTGTTATCAATTCGGCCAAACCGAATTTTATCAAAAATTCTGACCGAATCCGAATTAAAAATAAAATTCGGTAAAATTCACAATTTTTTCAAAAGTGAATATAAAACGCGAATAATTCGGACCGAATCCGAATTAAACCGAATTATTCGGTCCACTTAAACAGTATTTAAAAAAAAAAAAAAACCCAATAAGCTTTTTTGACCGAATCTTTAAATTAATCAACCGAATTATTCCGAATAATTCTCCGCCCGAATAATTCCCGAATCCAAATTTGCTAACTATGGTCAAGATATCCGCCAGACTGATGTCTACCTAGGATTTGCAGTGGAATGTAGAACATAAATGGTAATCTTCTGAACTTTAGCAGCATTAGTGGTAAATATTACTGGAAGACTCAGTTTGGCATTCCTATTAAAATTTTTCATTTTGACAATGCTTTTAGAATATGCTCAAACTGATATATCTGAGTTTTGTGATACCCATGGGATGATACACCAAACTAGTTGTGCCTATACCCCACAGCAAAATGGGGTAGCAGAGCGCAAGAACCGGCATCTCCTTGAGGTTGCCCGTGCCATTATGCTTCATATGCATGTTCCTAAACATTTTTTGTGTGATGGTGTTTTAACCATTCGTTATTTGATTAATCGCATGCCATCCTTTGTCCTGCGGATAAGTCTCCATTTTTTGTTATGTTCCCCAAATAACCCAGTTTTACTGTTTCACCCTGTGTCTTTGGGTGTGTATGTTTTGTCCATAATCTGCATATAGCCTTGAGCTATTATCGAATTTGCAGTGATTTCTAGAAGGGGAGAAAAATCCGGTGAGCAAACACAAAATAGAGAGAGATGCCCTAGTTCATCTGTTCAACCATGTCAGGGAGTCGAGAGTCAAGATACTTGCACATGTCAAATCCTGAGCCCCCCTCCCCCCTCAAAAAAAAAAAAAAAATATATATATATATATATATATATTAACAATAAGTTTTGGGTCCAGGCACTTTAAAATCCACCTTCCCAATCCAAATCCCCCCATCCTAAAGTACCTTAAAAGTAAGAGACTTATATTTAAATATTTAATTAGACGAATGCAGAAACAGATGGGATTGTATTACATTATCTTTATTTCTAGTTCATCCATTATCTTTGTTTTCATCTGTTGATTCTAATGGTGATATCAGCTCCAATGATGACACCTTACTATCATGGACCCCAGCTACTACTTTTCATTTTGGGATGGGAAAGGGTAATTGCCCAGAATTGCTTGATTTGTCTTTCATGGAGTATCCTCTGGTTTCCAAAATTTGAGCAAACTAAAAGAATCCAACAGTGCTTGACGTCCATGTGGACTCAAAATCGTCTACGATGAAGCAGTGAGGTGAGGTGAAAATTCAACGGTCAAGGTGTATGACAGGATCTTCCCAACTGCTGAATGTTCACTGTACTTCACCACCCAATGCTGGCAATTTGAACACGTTCATATGTCAATCAACAATTGGTCAACAATTGGGCATTTTGTTATCTTGCTCCTAGAAGATTGAGGTGAGAGATTAAGATGATCACATACGCAATTGTTTGGCAAGTATGGATAGAGAAGAAAGTGGAAAGAACCAGAGAAGCTTTGTCATATGGTATTGGTAATGAATAAATTAATGGGTAATTTACAATGCCACCCTTAGAGAATGCCAATATTAGAGGGATACCCCCTTTTTTTCACCAAATTAGACTCGGACCCCTACCGTCAGTCTCTGTTAAGTCAAGAGGTAAAATGACAGTTATACCCTTTTCACTAAAAATCATTTTAATCCAATTCCTCTTCACCCCTACCTATTCTCACCAGCGGCACAGCGCCACCATCGACGGCGTTCTTCATCACTGCGCAGAGGCAAGCATATGTAGTTTTTCCCATATTTTTGTTTCTCTTCCAGATGCCTCTTTCCTCTATTTTTGTTTCTCTCTTCCAGATGCCATCTGTGGCCATTAAATTTTTCCCCAAGGGAATGGAGGGAGTGATAGATGGAAATAGGATTAATGGGATGATTTGGATTTGAATTAACCGAAAAGAGTGATAGATGGAAATAGGGTTAATTGGATGATTTGGATTTGAATTAACCGAAAAGTAAACTGCAGAAAACGTAGAGAGAGAGAGAGAGAGAGAGAGAGAGAGAGTAGTGAGAGAAAGAGTTATTCCACCAGAACTCGTCAAATTGCTCTCAACTATTGGAAAACACAAGGAATGTGTCAAAAGGCTTGTAAGTGTTTTTTCTATTGGTGGTGGATGAGAGGAAGGTACGAGGGATGAGGTTGCCGTGGGAGATGACATGTAGGAACCGAGGATTTCTTCCAGATCAATTGTGAATGGCTTTGCGAAGGCCATCATCTCCGATGACTGGTGATCCGAAGGTGATGCAAATGGGAATGTTACTATTTTTTTTGTTGATGTTCTCAAGCAGCCATAAGCAAAAGAGTGATGCTACCCATCCTCCTACAGAGTGTCCCGTTACAATCACTGGCCTCGAAGGGTTCTTCAATCCCTATATTACACAACAGAAACTTCTTTTAAAGCAAACAGAAAACATATTTGGTGGGGTAAGAAGACCTAGAGGAAAAAATGATGGAAGAGAAGGAGGGGTAAGAAGAATAAAGTAGCAGCCACTATAGCAGCAGCATCGACATCACTGCAGATGCAGAAGAGGAGGAAATGGAGGAAGAGGGAGGGAGTATACCTGTTGTCCTTACTGCTACTTTGTCATCCGGCATAAAGGGGAAAAACAAAAAATTCAGCTGGCTCTCTCGCTACTTTCTTTAGCAAAACCCTAACCAGGATGCCGATGACCCTAATTCAGTAGGACTGCAATCTGATAAATGTGAAATAGGGAAAGGGTTCTTAAATAGGGCCAGCACAATGGGATTGGCGTCCATCGCCACTGCTCTGAACGGTCACTGGTGGAATGGAGATCAATTCGATAGATTGGGTGAAAGAAATAGTAACTTATTACAAGGGTACCTAGGTACTTCATATTTAATAAAGGCATTTTAGTATTTATAATAAAATATTGTTGTTGGTATCAATATATAGGGTATATTCCTTAGCAGTGACTGACGGTAAGAAGTCCGAGTCTAATTTGGTGAAAGAGAGAGGATATTCCTATAATACTAGCATTCTCCAGGAGGTGACGTTATAAATTACCCTAAATTATTTGTGTGGATCTCAACTTCGTCACAAAGAGAGAGAGAGAGAGAGAGAGAGAGAGAGAGATTCCCCAATCCCCATGATGCTCTCCTCTCTTAACTTTTGTCAACTTGCAAATGAGGAGTCACTGCTGATTTCTGGATTGTGAGTTTTGCTTCATCTTCCAGGTTCTATTCTGCTACGTTTTGTTTGGGTTAATTGGGACCACCCATTTTTTTTTCTCCAGATGACAAGGGTTCCTTGTATAGGCCGCATTAAAAATTTCCCAATATGCCAGTTACACAAGGTCATACACAGTGGTTACATAGAACTATCGATCTTTTGCCTTTATCGGTTTAGGCAATACTTTCAGTATCACTTTTATACAATAAAGGGTATTTTGAGTAAACAAGATTTTCTGGTTTACATCAATGTCATGTTTCGATGATCAAAGATTTTAGACTTGCATCAACCTCGTGTCAACATCATAATAAAATTTCTTTTCTACGTTATTATTTCGTTTTGACTATACAGATGCCCTATGAGATTGGTTACATGAACTGTCAGCAACCACTCACTTTGATACTTTTGCCCTCCTCAATCCAGCAAAGCCTTCACCTTGGTATTCTATAGAGTATTTTAGATAATCAAGATATCAAGTTTATGTCAGCCTCATGTAATAATGAGGTTTTTATCTTTTCTATCATGATTTTTTATTTTTTATATTTTAAAAACTATGTAAACAAAAAACATAAGACAAAAGTAATGATTAATTTATGTGCCTTTATTTCTTGTATTTATCAATGTTTCTTTCTTTTCCTTGCATTCAAAACATAGCCTAAATCAAGAAACTATGCAAAACTGCCTAGTAAAAATGACAACTAAGATCTCCGACAATACACTAAATATTGGAACAAGAGCAATTGATCTGGATGTAATTAATGCTTTGATCCTGTACAAACCTTAATCCTTATGCCCTTATGAGTAATAGCTCCAATCTGGATTCCCCATTTTATGAGTACTACTTGTCCCCTCCAAACATCCCCATCATATCTTTTGAAGAACCCATTTGCTTCATCAGGTTTTGTAGGCCGCCCATGCCACCAATTTGCTTAAGCATTTGTGGTGGAAGGACTTTGCTCATGTGTTGAGCATTCATATTACGAGATAATGCACTCATGTCACCCTTCTTTGGAATCTTGAGGCCTTTCATTTTGCTCCAGATCTTGGCGAGCCGCTTATATTCTTCCAACATATCCATAACTTCTCTAACAGCACGACCAGAACCCCGTGCTATCCGCATGATCCGAGACTCATTCATAAGCTTTGGGTTCGAACTATCCAACTCTGGATAAGAATTTATAAGATTAATGCAACAGGTATACAGAAAACGAAATAAACTCTGATAATGTAAAGGATCCGAGACTCATTAGCCCACAAATTTCAATAGCAGGACAAAAAATAAACGTTAGAACGCATAAAAAGCATAGACTAGATTGCAGTTACCCTCATTGGTCATGGAATCCATCATAGTCATGTAACGTTTGATCTTTGCTTGACTCTCTTTTTCACGACCCTTGGGCATTAGCTCGGCACTAAATCCCGGGAGCATCGAGAAAACCTACATGGTAACAAAAGTGGTTTATAATATTAGGTTTTTTTGGGGGGGGGACGGATGTTTCCAATAGAATGAAGATAATCCTAAACCATAAGCTTCAAACAGTCAACACAACCACTAACTGCTAGTAATTCTTAATTCAGCCAATTAAAACAACAGAGTTGAAATCTGGAATTAGACAAAGACCACACCACTATTCATGGAAAAGCCAAAAATGAAACTTTAAACAGTAATAGGAGATCAACAGATAAACATCCTCGTATGTCATCAGGTTGGCTCTTAGGCCAGATAAGTGTGATCGACGACAGCCCCTTTCCTTACAAGAAAATTCGCTACCGCGCCAGAAGGGATGGTGAAAGAAATTCTTTGCTTTCGAATCACATTCTATTTGAACTTAGGCATTTGAGGGGCCGCCAAGTCTAGTTCCTGCAATGTAATCAGACTCTAAAAAGGGGATCAATGACCCAGTAAAGTTGATCGGTAATAGCAGGCTTAGCTTGAAAATCAAGAAACTTAGAAATTTCACAACGAATCAACTATTGCTCAAAGAATTTTGGAATTCCGCATGCTGAAGTAGTGTTTTTAAGTCATCGTTATTTACTTTAGTTACTCGAGAGTGGGAGAAGTCTAAGTTGAGACATAATCCAAGTCGGTCTAAGTTAGTCACACTGTTATTTACTTTGGTTAGCCTTAATATAAGGGAGAGGCTGTCCACGATAGAGGTACTCCATTCTATTCCTATTGTGTTCACCCTGTCACTTCTCCATCTCCATCGTGCTATTCTTCTTCTTCTTCACAGGTTCTGGTTGTTGAGGTCAAGCTTTGTCACAATAACATTAGCCCTATCCATGATGAAGGTGTTTCATAATTAAGATACATTGAAATAAAAAAATTACCAAGAATATTAAAATGTGTTTAAATATATAGGACAAAATCATCACAGGAGTCAACTTTTCCAAGTTGGGAATAAGTTTTGAGAATCAATAGAATGTAGAAACTAAAAAGGTGACATGATAAGCAAAATATTTTACAATTTCTAAATGACACACTTGTCCTCCCCCACTGAGTAAAACGTATCCACAAAGATCTTATTGGACAAAAAAAATTATCTTTCATATAGAATGGCTGAGTTTGTCACATTTTAACAGAACAGCACAACCAGTCATAAGAAAAGGTTTTTTTAGAATGAAAATGAGAGATTTCAATAAGATTCCTTTTCATTAATAAAAACTTGACACAAATGAAACCACACTGTTAAACAATCTTTGGCAGAGTAGAGTATAAATAACAGACCTGGCCAATAGGACCCATTTTGAGTATGTTCTGGAATTGCTCATACATGATACGCAGAGTAAAATTCCCCTCAGAAAGCTTCTGCAGAAGCTCAGGCTGTTGATCCATAGGCACGACTTCATGAATTTTGTCCATGAAACCCGACAAATCACCCATGCCTAATTGAAACAAAAGTTGGATAAGACTTATTCAAGATGTGAGATTTTACTTGTTATTTTAACTTTTAAGAGAAGTCAAACTTTCGGAGTATGAGTACACCAAACAGAATATGCCAAAACAGTAAGACGAAGGTGCAGTTAGAAGTAACCTAAAAGGCGGCTGACAAATGGCTTAACATCAAAAACTTCAAACTCATCCATGTGTTCTCCAGTTCCAATAAATATGACAGGACTCTTTGTGGCAGCAACACTGTATATACAAGATCAATATTGAATTAGAACTTTCTTTTGGCAATAGATAAAAACATGTATACGAATCCAACAAACAAACAGGATCTCACATAAATACAGTCAGCTTAGTTACTAGAGTAAGCTCACCTAGTAACCTTGTGAATGTTAACAAGGTTTCAACTTTCAAGTGATCTGATCATTGTATGACACAGATCAACCAATTAATCATTGATTGGATCAGAATTGGCTGGGGCCCTATAAACCCACCAAGTCCCTTTGAAAGTAACACGCTCTGCTCACTTAGGGAGAATAAAAATTGTTGATGGTTGTGGATTTTAAAGAGATGGCAACACAACTATGTACATAAAGGATGAATAGTGAGTTTAAACAATTGTTTTATTATTTTATTCTGTTCAATCTTTCTTTTCTTTTGCCTTCTCTTCCCCTCTGCCAAAACTCAAGATGCAAACCAACTATTTCAATTCAGTGATTCACAGCTGCCAATAAAGCCAGCGATTCAACACGGCTGTATAGAGAGGCTCCAATTCTATATCCTGTGTAGTATAGTAGCAATTATTAATATTGGGCAAGCTTCTTCCGAGCAGAAATCTAATGCCTTGAGTTTACTGCAGAGTACTTTGCTACGTTTCTCAAAAAAATATTTGAGAAACCTTTAGATGCTATAAAATATTTGAGCTTCTTGCCGACAGGGAGTCTCAGATACAGGGTCACTGAACTACCAAGATTCTTAGTCTCTTGAGAGGAAGAGTAAGACCCAAGAGAAAAGGGACAAATGGGCTCGGTGGCTAGTCAGCAGCAACTAGAGGATCAGAAAACATCATATAACATTCACCTGGCAAGTAAAATCTCTTTCTTCTCATAAATTGCAGTGTTGGATATAATTAAAAGGTGGACCACCTGCTTACAAAGAGAAAATCTCCTACATGCATGCATTTTGTGCCTAAATGATACTGATTTCACTTGGTGAGCTCGTACGTTATCTTAGAATTCACTATTCCCCTCACCAGCACAGTTCGAGGAGATCTTGCTAAAAAAATAATTTTTTGGCTTTCACGAATCGAGATTGGAAAACAACAATACCTTAGACACAGAGATTTCGGTTAATTTCTCGGTTTCGACTGGTCTCGACCCAGTCACATGATGTTTTACACCCCATTTCGATGAGATTTCTTGCCTTTCTAGCTAGATCTTGCCTGTCTCGCCCTGTTGTGAAGAAAAAGACGACAAGACTTTGTGTTTTTGTGATTCTTTTCGCCAAATCTAACCTCTACAGTAGAGATTATCAACTTCAACACTTGGAGATTGAAGATAGACACTTTTTTATGTCTTCTAATTCCTTATGATTTTTTCTTTTTTTGAATAATAAATTCATTATCAAAAGGAAAAAATAAAATAAAAGAAGAGGGAATATACAACCTCTAAGGGCAAGAAAACAAAAAACTTAAGAAGGATGACACAAACCCATTAAAGGGTGGGAGAGGGGGGGGACCCCATGAGGCTACAACCAGCTGATTCCTAGGGGAGTCATGAGGCTGTAGAGAAGGAAGCGATGGGGCCTTAGAGCTGACATCAAAGAAGTTGGCATTCCAAATTATATCAAAAGATCTAGAGTTGGAGGTTCATCTTCTTAGATTACGCTCCATCCAAAGGTGACTAATGGTAGCATAGAAAGCAAGCTTTCCTACAGTGTCACAAATAGAAGAACCAGCGTAGGTCATGTCAATCCATATCCATTCCCTCCTAAAGGGGAGAGTTCTTCTCCTACCAGGCCAGCATTTAGAGAGACCATTTTCCAGACAGTGGAAGAGAAGAAGTAATCAAAGGAGGTCATCGGAGTCTTCTATCCCATTGCAGCAAAGACAACAAGCCAGAGAGGCATTGAGATGACGAGAGAGGAGGAAAGGCTTGGGTGGGGAGACAATTAGAGAGGGCTCTCTAGGTGGTGAAGATATGACGAAGAATGCGACCTTTGAACTAAACAAGTTTGTGCCTAGGGGAAAGGGTGATTGGGGACGAATTACATTCCAGGCAGAAGAGAAGGAGAAAAATTCCTTTAGGGTTGGGGGATTAGATGACTTTATCACTTCCACCAAGCGATGGGGAAAGAGAAGGGAGGGAGGACCAAAAGGAGGGACGGTGGGGGGGGGGGGAGGAAGGATAGGGGACACCAAGAACCGTTCTAAATGATCGAGGAGACATGAGAAAGTAGGGGTGCAACAGGGCTGGGTTGGGCTTGGCTTCTTAAAACCCTAGCCCAACCCTTAGTCCCCTTAACTGGACCCAAACCCGCCTTGAACCTGACTCGAGGCCACAAAACTTCAACCCAAGCCCAACCCTAACCCGCCCTAACTGGCCCTGATTTTTCAAGGTCGGGCCAGGATGACCCTGACCCTTATTGACCCTAACCCTGGTTTGCCATGAAGGGTTGGGATGGCCCTGATTGACCCTGACCCTAGTTTGCCATCAAGGGCCGGGTATACCTGACCCTAACCCTATAAAATATGAAATAACCTAAAAATAAAAAGATATTCATAATAAAGAGAAGAAAAAAAACAAAGTTACAAATTACTTGTTATGAAGAGAACATCCTAAAGCAAACATTCAAATATTACAAATAACTCTAACTACTATGATAAACAAAGAAGAGGTCATCCTAAGAAAGTAAATAATCCAAAAAAATTCAATTATTTGTCATAATAAACAAAGAGATCATCCTAATAAGCCAAACAATCTGAAGATCTTAAAACCCTTGTCATGTTAAACAAAGAGATCTTTTTATTGGTAAAAAATATAGGAGAGATCGGTGAGATTGTGAGAAGATATATTAAGAGTTTTGATGTGTCAATGACTCAATGTGAAATAATATATAAAATTAGCTTAAAATCAGGGTCAACATCAGGGGCAAAAATCAAGGCTGGGTAGCCAAAAGTCAGGGTAAAAAAATCAGGGCCGGGTTTAGAATGGGTTGGGCAGGCCAAAAACATCAACCCTTACCCGCCCTGACCCTGACACAAGGTCAAAAATTTCAGCCAAAACTTTTGGGTTGATACTTGTTCAGGATCAGGGAGGGCCAAGGGCAGGTCTGGACCGTCTGGGCCAAACTTGCACCCCTATGAGAAAGCCTACCCAATCCAAAAAAGAGTCTATAATCCTGGCTCGACGAGAGAGAACGCCAAATGGGTGCCAGTTATCAAGCCAAAGAGAAGTGGATAGGCCGTCCACAACAATGGAGCGGATGGCAAGCAAGGCAGTGGGACAAAGGGTAAGGATGTGATGCCATACCCAATTCCTTATGCTTATTTAAGTGGTTTTACACTTTTACTTAAATTATGAGTGTTCTAAAAGTACTAGATATTGTGTGGAATAGCCTAAAGTAGACCTACGACATAGACTACCAACCTAGGTTCCGAAGTCAAGGTACCATTTTGGGTTTGATTTAAAAAAAAAAAAGCTAATGTTTCCAATATATTTTGAAGTCCTAAATTAGGCTAGATGACAAGTTTCATGGGTTAACATGGCCATATGGCCACCTAAACCCATCCCCGAGTTTTCCCGAGTTGTCCTATACAAAAATACGTGGTTTTGCCAAGATCTCGTTTTTTGGCCTTGCAGAAACCGAGACCTTGAATCTTGCTCACTAGTGAGGTATAATTTGAATCACTAGAGCTTTTCACATTCACTGGGTCATGCTAGTCACCAAATACTACAGGATGTAATATCGCGTTGGGAATGCTAAAGTTGGCAGTAAAAAAATGAGGCCACTGTGAAATCTTATCAGCAGTAATTTGTTCACGTATATGGGTTGAGACAACAAGGAACTTTGGGATGTAGTGAGCTAGCATACAGAGATGCCACTCTAGATAAACATATAATTTCATTTGGGCTTTTAAATGAGGTACATCAACTAATAAATCTAGTTTAAATTTTAACAAGGAGATAGGGAGATATAGCTATGCATACCTAACCTGATGGGTTATGGGTGCTTATTGTATAGTTTTATAGCAACTCACTATGGATCAGGTTGCAGTGCTTTTTGCTGCTGCTCCAGAGGGTTTTACTTCTCCCCCTCACATAATCATAACTAATATATTTACAGACAGAAAAGTTCGAAGGATAAAAAAAGACAACACAATCAATCCTTTCAGAGAGAAGGGAAGCATGATCTAAAGTATATCAGGCTTGAATGATTGTCACTTCCTTCCTGCCTATGAAAGAATCAAGACCATGAAAACAACAAGTATTAAATGGCTCAAGCTGCTCAACAATTAAACGTAATGGCAAACTTGTAAACTATCAAAGCTTATGAAGGAAGAGTCGCAGTTTAGTAAATAAAGGGAATCTTAAAGGACAGACTGGTAGTTAGATAGGAGACAGGATATAAAGGTGATTCGAATTACAGATGAGGGATAGACTTGGAACAGAGTTTGAGTAAAAGGGTAAGAAGTAATACATGAGAGAGGGAGGGGTGATAGGGAAAGATGGGGAAATAAGTTAAAGAAGCAAATATCGTAGAGGAGAGGAAGTTATCCCTAACCTCATGCAACCTGCAACTGGCAGAAGGACCAGTCTCAAATAAATCGACAGTACTCTTCCAATATAAGTCCAAAATGGTTCGAACTCTAGGAGAAGACTAATATCCGTAGGACTGTTGAATCTTACAATCAAACTCCCAAAATAACAAAGAGCACATGGGTTTTAAGATCTACAATCAAACCCAGCGGAAGAACAAAACCCAGAAACGGATTCGACTTGGAGATCTGTATTCCAGAAAGGTTTCGAGCAGAGATTCTACAGGTAGGGTCACCTTAACGGTTGTGAATAACCCACACAATAACAGAACAAAGGGAGCAGAATTGAAGATCGACACACTCCATCTGGGCTGCAAGTATTGCTATAACAGAGCACTCTGTATAGTGCTGAAATAAAAGGCCGAATAGAGTGGGTCTGACCTGAGAAAAGATGAACCAGAGTAGAGGAGTTCGAAGCACATGCGCTAAATCTCAGTTTTTTCAATATTTCATTCCAAATCTTTTTCGTCATGGGTACATGCAAGTATATAAAGAAAATAAACACTCCTAATTGGAGTCTAAAACTGTCAACAAGTTTAAAAGCAACTAAAAATCTATCTCCTACTAGATATTAACAACTCTAACAAGATAAAGAAAAAAAGAAAATAAATCACATAGTTATCCCTAATCATCCCTATGCCTAACTGCATTACCCAGACCCAGTGCTTAGGCATTCAGAGCATAACATAATGCATAAAATAGAATAAGTTACCACCTAATTTATGCATCTGATCTTGAGCATTGTTAAGGTATATTAAAGAAAATAAAACAATTTAATAAGGCATGATTTACCAGACCATTATACCCAATTATACAATTACAAGAGCCTGCAGCATCTACGGCATTTCCAAAATAGTAAAACGCAGCCAGATTTATTGAATGTGTCCAGATGAAGCAGCTCCAAATATAACAAAACTTACGCACTAAGAGCACCGCCTCCTTTTGCATGCCCATCCATTTTGGTAACAATAACAGCCCCAACAGAAACACTTTGTTTAAATGCTTGAGCTTGATCAAATGCAGCCTGACCAATACTGCTATCCATAACAAATATAACAAGATCGGGTTTCTGTGCCGTTGAGTTAAAAGAGAATTAAAATTCACAAAAACAAAATAAATGCATAAACAAGTCCAACGATGAAAGGAAAAAGTAAGCAAGGTACCGTTGCTTCAGACACTTGACGCATTTCTTCAAAGAGAGCAGCTTCCTGTTTGTGACGCCCACTTGTGTCTACAATGATAAGGTCACAATTTTCCTTCTTAAACCTTTCCACACCTTCCTCTGCAATTTTCACAGGATCTGATTCCATATAACTGTGGATGAAAACCAAATTGATGTTATATCCACCAAAAAGCACATAACATGTGGATCAGTTTCACATGCATAAATAGAAGCAAAACTTTCAAAACAAAAACTAAATAATTATAAATTTAGGTAAATGATAATAGTTCTAGATTCTAGGGTGGACCTCGGTGCAACAATAAGGTTACTCCATTGCGACCTAGTGCTCGTGTGTTCGAGTCAGCAAACAACCTCTCTACAAAGTGGATGTAAGGCTGCGTGCATTATGACCTTCTCTAGACCCTGCAGTGGCGGGAGCCTCATGCACTGGGTACGCCCTTTTATAATAGTTCCACATCTCTTAATTATTTACTCCCCCAATGAATTTGGCCAAAAATTGGACATAGAATACTTAACCAGCCTAATAAGGTAGGTAGGAACTACATTAGGATCCTCAAACAATGGTCAAATAAGTTCTAATTGATGATATTATACCTCCCAATAGTACAGTAGATGCAGGCCAGCAATACCCTAGCCGCAAGTCACCAAGTAGGTCAAATAGGAAGATTTGAAAATTTATCCTTACGCACCTCAGATGAACAAGCTCTTCTGGTCGAGTGGCTCTCTTGTAGGGTCTAACAAAACCCCCAAATATCAGCCATTTTCACTGGTCGGCTGAGAACTTATGACCCTAACAGGATTAGGGCAGTTTTAGGGCTGAAAAGGGAGAATTTCACTTACAGCAGCTACAGGCCTCTATAGGCCTCAAGACCTGGGTCAAGTTCCCTTCTTGGTGCTCCTAATCAACCCTTCAAAAAGGGCCTGAAGCTGATCTCTGGGCCAGCATAGGATCAAAAAGTGGGGCCAGCAAGGCTGGCTCGATGGGACTAAACCAGGTCCAGACCTTGGGAAAGAATGGAACCATGGTTTGGTCAGTTCGAATCCTCCATTTGACAGCCCTATCTGCATCAACTTTCCCAATCATTTCTCAATGTACAGCAGAATGACAAGTCCAGGACTTGGGGGAATCATGTGGTTAAATTGGCTAGAAGCACAAAATTCCATTTAATGTGGTGCAACTTACAAGGATCAGTAAGCTATCTCTCCAAGTGTCTTGCATTAAGTGAAGAAGCAAATACCTCAAGCGATATGAAGCAAAATGCTGCTCAGTTTGATTTAATTAAAACACCTAAAATGGCTCCAAGAAACCAATTCAAACGAAAGTGAAGGAATTTTTGTTCCTATGTGCAATTTGGAGGGGGGGCATTTTGGTTGGGGGAAGAGTGTGGGTAGGGAGTCTTGGCTTGGGGGCGGGTAGTTACAAGGGTGACATTACCAAAGGGATAAAATATTCTAGGCACAGATGCAGTACAAATATTTCTATAAGCCAATTTAAGAGAAACGTATCAATGCCTTTAAATCTTTACTGTAAATATCTTAGGTAGCTACTGCAATAACAGGAAAGATGTAACAAGAAAATACTACCTGCCATAAAATGGGATCTTAGCTTTAGTTGCATTCTGCTTCAACTGGTCAAAAGCACCAGCTCTAAATGTATCGGCACAAACTAGAGCAGGTTTCCAGCCCTTTTTTTGATGATAATATGCATACTTTGTACAAGTTGTGGTCTTCCCAGAACCTGGATATTCCACAGAAAATAAGATGCAGTTGTCAGAAACGAGAAAAGAGGCAAAAAGATAAATAGCCATATATGCATAGAAAAAACACAGGCTACTTTGTTGCATCCATTTGGCTGATGAAAAAAAACATATGGACTTGTAAATGAATCCAATTATACATGTACATATGCCCCTGTAGTCAGGATAAAATTTGACAACAAAGGGAAATCTTAGTTTAGCATAAAACCCATGATTTACACACACTGAAAAAATTAAGCAGGAATTTTCACAATATAGAAGGAAACAGAAATCCATAAGAAGTTGACAATATAAATAAATCCAGGTGACCACGGTTAATTTCAAACACAGAATTTCATATATTGGACTTCCCAAAGAGCTATTGACATGGTCCAATCAGTTTTTCTATTTCAAACAAGCTGCATGGGTTGCCTCTTAAACTTCACATTGTTGAAATATCAGAATACATAAAATTATTCAGTTTGATGTGAGGTTGATTAGATCAAAAGTTACTACATCAACATCACGATCACCATCACCACGACCGTCATCATTATCTCCTACATAGATAATGGGAGAGTCACTGATGTCTCTCTGCCAAGTTAGGAAAAAAGACTCTCTTTAATGATTTAACAGTGAGCATTTTCTTGTTTATCGAAAAGCAGTCGGAGTTTTCTTCAATATCGTACATACTTATGTTGGAGGACGTTTAAGTTCAATTGCTCAAATTTGGTGAGGTGAAAAGAGATGAAATTTGATCCATGGCTCTATGGATACATGGTTTAGTAGAGAAGGTTGTTTGAATGCTTTCTCATAATTTGACCAAAATTAGTTTCTCCCATTGATAGTGATATATAATTTGCACAATAACATACCCTGTAAACCAACAAACATGATAATGCTTGTTTTCCCCTTCTTTGGAGTATAAGAAGGCTTCCCTGGATCCAACATCTTGCAGAGCTCATTGAATATTGCCTGAAAGGGGAAAAAAAATCAATAAAGTATACCATATAGTTGAGGCGAACTTAATAAAGGTACAACTGAAAAAGAAATAAAATTAAGGCAACCAGCAAGTGGAGTCTGAGTCTTTAGTAAAAGAAATGCACAAGAAAAAGGCAGAAGATTGACACAGAAGAGAAGCCACAAAGTTTCCAAAAGATTGTGAGCAAAGAAGGAAGAAAAATCCAGCACCACTCCCCCCCCCCCCCCCCAAAAAAAAGAAAAGGAAAAAAAAAGGTCCAAATTTACTTAGGAGAATGTTAAACTCACAAAGGTATATGATTTTCCTACATATCACAATCCTTATTTACCAATAAAGCAGTATAAGGAAACCCTAAATATGAGGGTAAATCGGTAATTTCCACCTTACTGTTCCTTCCTAATCAGGCCAATCCACTACTTCCCTGCTGATCCGATTTTGTCCTTCTCCTTTCGACCTCCACTCTTTTCTCCAGTAATGGCTGCTGCCATGGTGATGACAGTGGAAATGGCAACACCCGGCCTTTCTTCCTCTCTCACTACAAATCCAGTTCTCTCCTCCGCCTTTCTTCTCCGGCAATGATCTCTCCTTCAGCATCTTTCTTCTCCAACAATGACCTCTCTTCTCCCCTTTCACCTCCGGCAAGCATTCACAGTTGGGGTTCAATGATCTCCAAATTTTCAGAATTAGGGTTCTTGTTTAATTTTAGAGGTTTCATGATTTACGATTTAGGGTTTCTTGATTCAGGTTTTAGGGGTGATTGCATTTTCCGATGAGTTCCCTGGTACTTTGCCGGAGAAGAGGAAGATGTTTTCACACTTCATAAAATGAACAGTTCAGATGATGGAAGCTTGGGAAATGGACAATCAACAGTTGACACAAGTAACAATCCATATAATATAATTCAAGAAGAGATATGGATCCTTCAAGCAATATTAGGAAAATGGACTTGGATATTGTAACACCAATGCATTCAACCCATAGTTGTCAAGGTGTCGTGGCACCTTGATCACCTTGGTGTCACCTTGCGTCTAAGCGAATTGCGTCCAGGCCCCCTCCAATGCCTCGGGTCGCCTAGACGCTGGGAATAAATAGGTTCAACCATAAGAAGCCAAAAGCGAATCCAAGCCACAAAAATTTAGTGACAACATATTCAATGGGACTATAATCTAAATGCATGAGAAAGACATGATAGAAACGTAAAGAAAGAAATCATTAAAAAAAAAGTAGCAAAGGCACCTTAAAATTGGTGAAATAGATACTAAGAAGACAAGGTAGTGGGGCACCCTACCTCCCCCCCCCCCCCCCCCCCCCCCCCTTTTATAGAATTAACAAAATGGTAGAGGGAAACCAAGTTTCAATAATTTAACATAGAGTTCATTAATGGTTCAAAAACCAAAATTCCATTCATCTCTAAAGGAGGTCAATTAATCAAAAGGTGCTCTCTCAATTTCATCTAACGGGCTTCACCACCCGACTAGGATCTTGGAGACTCATATCTCTCTCTCTCAATAATTTAAATTCCATTCATCTCTAAATCAACAATCTCCCTCTGTTTTTTATGTATTCTTTTGATAAATTAGGGACTCACTATTTCCTGAATATTTGTCCTACGTAAGGTGTAAATTTAAATTATGATATTTCAACCAGTAAGGTAAATGCACTCCGTTGGGAAACTGTAATCTACATGTTTAAGAACCCAGGTCTGCAGTCACAAAATCCAGGGTTATTGGTATAGTTTTCCCACCTAATTACCATCAAATCAACAATCTTTGGAAATATATTGGTTAACTCATAAATCCTGATTCACCATAATTTACAACAAATTTCAAATTTCTTATCATAACTGTTGTATGAAGCATCTCCAGATATGCAAATCAATTACCAGATGTTTCGTCCTAAGGGTTTAGTTAGGATGAAAGTCTTCTTGACAAATGGGTAGGCTTCCATTTGATGTTTTTGGGTTTCTTTTGCTTCCGAAGGGTTGGTGTGGATGAAATTCTACAGAAAAATATGATTCTAGTCAGCAAATGTGTGGGCAGTGAGTACTGTTAGATTATATGGAGCACTTTCAGGTCAGAAAATCAAATACAGTATCTGTCTGCTCTTAAAAGTTTGTATTGTAGAAGGGCAGAAGTTATAACTAATTTGTGAGGAGAACGAATGTTGACTCCAATCAGGTTCTACCTACTACCATTCATGAAATAAGATGGCAAATGGGGCATTTTTTGATAAAGAGACTCAAAGATTTGGCATCACCGTTATACATAGCTTTTGGACCTTGACATCACCGAACAGATAAAAAGTGTGCTGGAAATAAAGCAAGGAGGAACCTCCAGTTACTATGTAAGAATTGATCATGCCGGTGAAGCCCAATCAGAGACAAGTTGCAGTGGGGATTGGGGACAATCACCCTTGATGTCCTTTAAAAACGCAGGTTGCTTCTGAGGGTTGTCAAGGAAAAATTATTCCCGCAAGGGATCATTTGAGAGACCCTAAGGCCCTAATGAACTGACTAACTCTGCACCCCGGACATAAAAAAATTTATTTTGTCCGCAATAAGAACCTTATTAATGGCATAATTCTTCTCTTCTTAGTTTTCGAACACTACGGCAAGAACACAGATTCGGTAAATTTACATTTGATTACATAAAGGGAATTATATCTTCTCCACGAATTGCACGAACACGTTCGCTAGCTCAGATCTCCCAAAAATACAGTAGAGGGAATTAATAATCAGGCAGAAATATGTGATCTGGGTAAACAAATTAAAACCTACTTGTCGAATGATCTTGCGCTTATTGTGTCCAGCAGCCAAATCATCGAGATTTACAATCTTCTTAATATTAGTCTGCATGTCTCGGACTAGCTTGAATTGCACATCGGACTGTAGAAGCGCTCGAGTGATCTCATTGAGACATTCGTTGAGTACCTTCTCGTCGATGATTGTGGCATTGCTCATCTGCTGGAGAGCACGGGATATGCTCCCCCCGAGCTCTGCTAACACCATCTTGTTCGATCAAGTGAGAAGAGATCTGTCACCTCTGAATCTGATATTCCAATTTCCTACAGAAGAGAATAATTCAGATATTAGGGTTTTCACAGATCGGCCTCGTTCTTCCGTTACCAGGAAAGAATCCTTTCAGACATTTGCCCTGCGGCTTACTTCTGTATGTCTGACCATCTACGCCCATGATTCCGACGTTGGAAGGGACTTTTGGGTGAATTTCTACTAACTCCCTATACTTTCCATGTAATTACTCAAACTCTCCTTTCCATGACTTAATTTCTTTTATTTCCCCTGAAAATTAAACTTCCGCGTCTCTTTCTTCCCAAATACTTAGGTTATGTTTGGTAGCCAAGAAAAAAAAAAAAAAAAAAAAGGGCGGCTGCAAAAGACATAATAAGACATAGAAGAATGATTACACAATGGTTTTTTATGTGTCTATCTAGAGGTAAAGCAGAGTCGGGTTTCTTAAAACCTCAACCCAATCTTAAGTCTTCAAAACTCAACCCAGGCCCAACTCAAATTCTGTCGGTTTCACACTCAAGCCCAACCCTATAGGGCTCATGGTTGGGTCAGGTTGGGTTGGGTAGACCCTGGTTTGGTCCCTTTTTTTTTATTTTTTTTTTCTTTTTATTAATTTTTTTGGTGGGGAGATGTTAAGACTACGGGTAGCTCTTTTCTATATTTAATCCATAAATTTGCAGTAAGCAAAGTTGTCAATTTAGTTATAAGATAAGATTTTTTAATCGTCTGACATCATTACATCTCTTAGAAAATAAACATACCAAAATTTGGCCAAATTCTTCATGATTACTATTATATATAAATTAAGTTCATATCAATACATTAAAGAAGATATAGAGTCAGTCTATGTAAAGAAAAAAGGGATAAATAGTTTGGCCATTTGATCGTCTTAGCTCAATAGGTTCTATGTAGCTTGTGTAACACATATTGTAGGCAGTTTGTTGAACGCTTGCATAACACATGATGTGGACATAGGGAAAGAGAATAACACTATTACTAAACACAATAATATATTAGGGTTCAAATCATGTCAGGTTGAGGTTAGATTTCAACTCAGGCGCATAACTTATACCCTATGTGTATCTCTCTCCTCAAATTCAAACAATTATAAATTTTTTATTTCCTGGGCTGCCAAACATAACCTAAAATCTCTAAATTGTTAGTCGTCACTCTCGCGACCTCCCTGCAATCGTGATCCACCTTCATTCCTCTTTACCCCCTATCCCCCCACCATGTTCCTTACAAACCTGCCCCTACCCTTTTCACAGTCCCTCGCCCCACCATTCAACATTAGAAGGACAATTTTGGCACAATCTCTAATTATCTTTTGTTATTTATAGAAAATTGAGGATATAATACTTATCTGATTTGATAATTGAACTTGCATAAATCCTTTAATCTAATAAGTGAAGGAGAGTCTATTGTTGATATTGCATAGAATTTGAGGTTGAGTTGTACTAATAGATACTCTACTTAAGGTCTGAAATGTCAGCAAATTTTTTTGTACAATAGTGTTTCTTGACGTTTTACTAGAAAGATAAAACAATTTCTGCAGTCAAAGTGATATTGTACATAACCTTTAATTAATAGGAAGTGTGAAAACCAAGTCCAATAATTAAAACAAACAAAATTAAACCATAATATAGGAAACAAAAATGGAGAGAAATAGGGATTGTCTTCCTCAAAACTGTCCATCCAATGGGCTAAACCAACGTCCAGAGGAAGAGACACATTAAACGAGTATTATCAAAAGATGTTCCAAAAAATCATCTCTCTTCTATAAAATAAAATAATATTTTAAATATTTAATTTTTAAAATTATTAAAAAATTCGGACATCTATAGAGATGACTGATGAGACATTGAAGACGGTGGAAGAAAGGAGATGATTTGGAGGATTATAGATCTTGCTGGAAAGCTCTAACGTTGTAGTCTTACAAACTGTTTTTGTATGCTTAGGTCATTTGACACGCAAGGGACAAGGAGGGAAACAGTTGAAAGAAACGAGTTTGAGAAGAGCGGGATTCGGTGGGAGAGGAGAGAGCATGGTTTTATCTACTGGATCCACCGTATCACATCGATATAGACTCAGACCGATCTCAATAGTCAATACCAGATCAAAATCGAGATTGGTCACCATTAATTTATAAATTTTATTTTCGATTATTAAAACCACAACTCGTAAATATGCAACCTTAAAAAGTGATGTAGAAGTAAAAAAAAAAAAAGAATAATACACATAAATTTATGAGGTTTGACAAGATTATCTACATTCTTAAGATTACAGAGCTCGTCCTCACATTTCTTATTATTTTGCTTGCATTAAGAAAAAAATGAACTTCACTATAAATATAGAGTGAAAAACCTTAATCCGAAAAATGCAAAACTGTCATCAAATAAAATAATCGAGCGGGTTGTCCTAACACCCTCACTGTGTAGGGGTCTTCGGACAATCGTTCTATTTTGTGGAGATATTTACATCAGTACTCTTTAAATCAAACTGTGATGAAATACATGACATCATATATTAACAAATCCATCATCAAAGAAAATATATAAAGCGGAGAACTTTGTAATGACGATGGGGCAGACGAAGAGACGAGAATGGATGGGAGAGTACAGAGTTGTGTGGGAATTAGGTTTGTAACCTCCATGCAGGAAATCCATTAAGCACTGCAGTGGACCCAGATGTGAAAAGGGGTAAAAAGTTATCATCTAAAGATGAGTAACGTCGGTAATTACGCTGAATTGCCACTATCAGATTAGGACATTAGGTCATCAGAAGCTGGAAAATCCCCTCCTCGTCAGACGTCAGCCATCACCTTAGTCAGCCACCAGTCATTACTCATCACTCACCAACCTTATCCTAAACCGCATCCTATGCCCCAGACCCTCAACCGAGACACACCAGTAGTTTGATTCAGGAACAGTTGGCGACGGACCAATCGTCTTCCATTCCTCTCTATCTTTCCGTGGGCGTTCTCGTCGTCTTATTTTCAAAATCTTTCTTTCCACGGCGAAAGCAAAACTAAAAGCGTCGCAGTTGCAGGTGGTTCCACTTCCACTCCTTCCCCTTACGTTTTTTATCATTTAAGAACACTTCATATTCTGCTCTGGAATACTATCCGATGAAGACAATGGAAATTTTACCAAAAAAAAACGAAGACAATGGAAAGCTGCTGACATCATCTATTTCACTGTATATAGAGTACAAATTCTAGAGATCGCTACACCATGGCCATATGGGCCCAAACCCTGTTGTTTTATCTCCATTTTAATATCGTCGTCTTCTCCTTTTCGGATCAAATCGTTGCTCGTTCTACGCTTACTTCTTTTCTATAAATCTTCTTAACATTCCATTATTGTCCGCAAAAAACCCATCAATCTCAGTATCCAGTACCCGAGAGTTTGAAAGCAGCCATGGATCCATCGCCGACGAGCTTTCCAATCCTCTCCTATGTCATGTCCCGGATCACCCCTGGCCGCTCGACTCCCTTATCAGGCAACGGCACCGGTTCCGGCTCTGCGCATGTTGATATCGAGCAACCACCGCCGCTGTTGATGGAGCAGATGCCCCGTCTGAAAGACCCAGAGCTCCTGGCTGCTATGACCAAGGCGGTCACCGACGTTGCCCAGACCCGATCGGTCCTCCAGTCCCTGGGTGAACGCCCCGACCATGAGGCCGTCGATCTCGCCAAGGCCAAGATCTCCGAAATCGATTCCAATCTCTCCAAGCAGCTTGAGGAGATTGTCTTGGCGCCTTGCCCTGAGGGTGTGGATCGGGCGGACTGGAGGGATCAGCTGGAACAGAAGGAAAACCAAGCCCGAAAGGCAGCCGAGAAGGTGAAGGGCATCTACAAGGCGGTGGTGCAGTTGGATGAGATGCACGAGGCCTACGAGAAGCTCTTGAGTGATGCGGAGGATAAGCTTGTCAATATATATCGCTCTGCCACTTCCGAACCGGAGGAGGAAGCCCCTCAGGGTGAGGATGATGTCTCATCGGCTGTCGACGAAGAGGTGAATGAGGATGTTGTTGGCATCTTGCAAGAGGCGTCAGCAAAGGAATTCGACAGGATTGAGCTTAAGGGGCGTCAATTGAGGTTTCTCCCTGAGGAGTTCGGGAAAATTCGTGGCTTGGTCTCTCTCAACCTTTCTAGCAATCAACTTGAGGTTAGATTCTCTCTCTCTCTCTCTGCATCAATACTGAACCATCTCTGAACGGTAGCTTATAGGGACGATGGATCAATTAGGCTTAAATGAATAGCGTAATGTCTGGCTTCCTGTACCCTTGCGTGCCGTTTGGATGAAAACCTGATTAGTTTCCTTATGCAAGTTGCATCCGACAATTGATTATTATTATTATTTACTCGAGATTCCTTATGAAAGGCTGCTGAAAGTTTCAATCCCATGATCTTCAGAATTGTCCTGATCTGCTTATCTTTCTATTTCATAGCAATTTGTTAAGAGAAGATAAAATTGTTTTTGCTCACCTCCATAAATTATTTCTCAAAATGGGTATTAGAACAATGCAAAGGAAACTGATTACATATTTTTATTAGTGAGTGATGGCCAACCAATGTGTTTGGGACCGTTAGGGCTTTACTTGAGTAGAGCAGCGTAAACTTGTATTTGAGGTGAATATATAGTTGATTGAATCACTGAAATAAACCATGGAAGAAATTCGTTCCCAAGTTGGTATTAGGGATATCCATGAGCCAGAGTTTCATCTTTCTTTCTACACGTTTCTATTTTCTGGAACTAATGAGTTGGTCATTGTTGCTATTTCTTTTCCAGCTTTTCCCTATATTTATATTATTCTGAGGCCATCTGTTAACATTACCTTCTCATATTTTTCCTACATGTATGTTATTTCGTTATTGTGAAATTAAAATAAGTACTAAGAGCTATTAATTACTGAAGCACCTCAATATTTGTGCATTCTTTTTGGTTTTAGATGATTTGAGTTAAGTTTTCAAAACTCAAATCAAGCATTAGGTGCTTTTGTAATTGTTATCGTGCATAGAGAGAATGTGATTGACCTTTCCTTAATTGACAGAATGTTCATTTTTTCTCTTTTGAATTGAAAAATATTCAAGTTATTTATTTAATTTCTACAATTCTTACAAGATACCTCCTGTTTTAAGTACAATTTACATTACTATAAATTACTCTGATGAGCTTGTAATGATTTAAATTCCTTGGCAACTATCCTCTATTCCTCTTTGTAAGATAATCCTTGCAAGCAGGTGCTTGCCAATTTCTTGGACTACTCAACTAGCTGGCTTCAAAGTAGTCCAAAGCAGCCTTCTAGATTGCAACAAAGAACAATGAGTGAACCACTGAGGACAATTATGGTGCAAGATGAGGGCTCTAAAAGGAGAAGGGGAGGCCACAGTGGATGTGAATCATGATTGGACCGTTGGAGTGATATATTTGATGCCTTGGAATTTAACAGGAGATATGTTCCAAGCTAGTGTGGAAGGCTGAAAGAGGATTTGTGTGGGATATGGTTTTGTTAGATTGAGGCAATTCATCTTTTTCATTTCAATCTTCAACTCTTAACAGTGGGTTCAAGTAAATTTTTTGAAAATTAACCTTTTCTGAGTTTTTCCTATTGTCCCACAAGCGTATATGCTTGTTAATTTCTCGGATAACTATGATGATGGATGCATGTGCCTTTGAGCATTGAAGAGTGGTTTGCTGCAACATGAATGTTTAAAAAATGACAAGGCCAGAAAAAGGGTGAAACGTAATAAGATAGGACATTACAGTTTCCTATTAATGAGAAATATAGCATAATAAGTGGAATTGTGCCATGGGAATCCGTGTACCCTACCCCATGTAGTCATGGTAAGGCTTTGATGGATTGAGTTGATTGCATTATTTGTAGGCTGATCTTTTATTTCATTAATTTGTTTGATCATTAACTGTTGGTTTGAAGACTCTGAGCATGGTTATCTTTGAAATCATTTTATAGAATTCCAACCAAGGCATAGGGGTAGAATATCCCCCACCCCTCGCCAAAGGGTTCCTAATAGTATGTGTGTGTTCCTCCATAAATGCACTATTTTTTATTTGAAATTTTGGGATTGGATACAAGCCATTATTTAGCCATCCACCCAATACAAGCTGTGGGCTGTTTGTCTTACTACATCATAACTTTAAACCAGTTAAATTAGGCTTCTATGACAGAATTACTCTTGGGATTTCTGAATGCCATGAAGTCCAGAATTACATGCTTTTTCCTGCTTTAAATGCTGTCATTTTGTCATTTTTGGTGATAAAAATATATGCCTTTCACTAAATTCCTTTTTACTTTGAAATTGTTTATAATTGTAATGTAGGATATGTCCTTGTACCATAACCGGTTGGTGTGTACATTGTAGCTCGACTTCCTGTTTGTTAAGACTTAATGCTGAGAGATCTAATGCCTTGGCATCAACCTGCACCCATCATGCACATTTGTACCTGCATAGTATAGTTCATGGCATTGGTAGCTCGTGGAGAAGAATGGTTATGCTTTTGCATGTTAAGGGAATTTAGAGTAGGTTTGTGTATTTTATGGAAGTCCTTTTAAGGCTTCTAAAACCTTTAGTGGACAAGGAGCTCTTTGTTTTTACAAGAATTCATTATTTAGCTTTCCCCTTATTTTCCTTGTTTATGTAAAATTATCTATGACAATTTTTCGAGTCAACCAACTCTAGAGAGTTTTTATAGACTGGCACAATTATCTGCCATTGCATGTTGCATTGAGCATAAATTTAGTGCACAGGTGGACCTGAAGGTCCCTTGCTTACATGTAAAGTTTCAGTCAAAACAGAGTTGACAAGTGGGAAAATGTGGTTTTCAAAATCCAGTAAAAAAATTAAACTTTTCTGAAAAGAAATGAGCAGCTGAAAATACAAGGGAATATGCCAAAACATGGGAAGTTATATGGTTAATCTAAGTCTGAAATTTGACATATGACGGAGAACATAGCCATATCACCCTTTAATGTGGCAAAACAAGGTGTCATTCTAAAGATCCTCTCGTCTTGCCATACTAGAAAAACTTTTGTCTATATGGAGAATATATCTGTGGGCAAATTATATCTGGTTAGCCCAAAAATCTGTCACGTGGAAGCTTGGATGGGCCCCAAATTTTGTGAACATGTAGGTTAGTAGGTAGACCCTAGGTCCCCTGCTCATACATTATGTTTCAATCTAATTGGAGTGTGCCAAGTGGAAAAATAAAGCATTGAAAATTAGAACTATGAGTGCATAGTGGTGGTTGGAGTACTATAGACATGTATGGACATACATAGAGATGCATGCCTATAAATTGGGGTTTATAATCCATGTGCAAATCTTTTTGTGGACCGTTCAGGGGAAAAGATTATCTTGATGGGGCCATGAAGTGGTGTATATATATATATATATATATGGGTTCTCTGAACCGACAGGTGGGGGAGCCAGCCAATAGGGAGCATGGGACACAGTTCTTCAATAGGAAAGGAGAGAGAATGTCAGGAGGAGATGCCAAAGTGTATAGTGAGGGAGAGTGTCTTCCTTGTTAAGTCTTGAGAGTTGTGTTGTCTTAGTTAGAGTTGGTTTACGTTTAGTCTAATTCGTTTTTTTATTTACTTTGATTATAATTTAACGCTTAAGTATGATTCTTAGTTTAGTATAAGTAGTGGACCTAGGACACGATAGGATCAGCCTGAATCCTATCACTGCTCTAGGATTCTCTCTCTCTCTCTCTCTCTGGTTTTCTACTTCTTTCCTTCTCCTCTTCTACTTTGTAGGTCCTGGTTGTTAAGAGCAGTTTTTGTCACATGATATTAGAGCCATGAAGAACAAAGAGGGGCTATGAAATCCTAGATGGAAAAACAAAAAAAACTAGGGTTAGCAGCAACCTAGTTTGTAGCAATCTTATATTGTTACTGTGGTTCCTAGCAACCTTATGCTATTATTTACGGTTTGTAACAAGCTATACTATACTTTTTTCCATGGTTAGATTGCTCTTTTGTTTGTCGTTCGAAGCAACCTATGCCTCTCTATTGTTTGTGGTTCGCAGCAACCTATGCTTTCTCTTTTGTTTGTGGTTCACATCAACCTATGTTGCTCTTTTATCTGTGGTTCGCAGCAACTTATGCGCAACTTATGCCGCTCTTTGATCCGTGGTTCGCAGCAACCTATCCAGTAGTTTTATATTCTTCTTCTTCTTCTTCTTCTTTTGTTTGTGTGTGTGTGTGTGTGAAGATTAATACTTACCTTCCTTGAGAAGGGCTTATGATGTTGTTGCTGTTACGATATTTTTGGCTTGCAGTTGGTGTTCTCTACCGCTTATTTTTTCTCGTTGTTTGGATTTATTCGACACGAAGATTTTTTTTCCACTGCTATGCTGATGGCTGATATGTTTATGATAGTATTGTGGTTGGAAGTTGTTGCTGCTAGTCACAGGCGTCTACAACTGATATATCTATCAAGTTTGGTTCTGTTGGTTATATCCATCAATGTTGCTCC
Organism: Macadamia integrifolia; assembly: GCF_013358625.1. NCBI lineage: Eukaryota > Viridiplantae > Streptophyta > Magnoliopsida > Proteales > Proteaceae > Macadamia > Macadamia integrifolia. Next base: position 37,661,488 of record NC_056561.1, on the reverse strand, counting down.
AAGCTGGAGCCTTGGATATATATGCTCTAGGTTGGGGGGGGGGTGTTAAAAAAGTGTACCGTGAGGGGCAGTGTCTTCCTTGTTGAGTCCTGAGAGCTGTGTTTTCTTAGAGTTAAGAGTTGGTTTATGTTTAGTCTAGTTAAATCATTGTTGGTCTTTGTTATTTACTTTGGTTATAATTTAACTTCAGTTTGATATAAGCAGTGGACCTAGGCTACGATAGGATCATCCTAAATCCTATTGTTGCTCTATGAGCCTCTCCCATTTCTCTTATTGTGATTGGTTTCTACTTCTTTCCTTTCTCTTTTTCACAGAACCTAGTTGTTAAGACCAGGTTTTGTCATAGGAGAAGGAGAGAGAGAGGCACTGGATGCTCTCTCTCCTCTAAGAAAAAGCAATACTATCTTATTAAGACATTACAGCCTCTCTCCGTTTTGTAGGTGTCAAGTTTTAAAATTGCCCATAGTCCTCTAAGCCTTTGAGTTGATAAGTCGGGTCTTTAGTTTGAAAAAATAAGAAAAGAGGAGTGGGTGGAGGAGATACTTTGTTATTGAAACATTAGAACTACACTTTGCTTTGTAGATAAATTGTAAAATTGCTAATAGTTCTTCAGCCCTTGAGATGATATATTGTTATTTATTATCACATTTTAATGGTTCCAGATTGACCTTGATTTCTTGGATGATGCTTGATCAGAAGTTGTTCGTTTAAGTTATTTTTAGTCATGTTAGGAGTAAAATTTTGATAGCCATTCAGGCACATGAATTTATGAAAGAAAGATAATTTTCAGTTTTCTAGATTTTGGCCCTGTGGATTCCAAGTGAAAACTTTTCTTAGTGGAAGAGTGGATTCTCTTCATTGTTTTTTGGTGGATTCTAAAACCATAGGTTTGGTGGATTCCTGCCCCATTATCCTATTATCATATATGTTCTTTTATTTTCTTTCTACTTCTTCTGTATTATTCAAGCAAAATTAGATCAGAATTCTGAATTCTATTCCTGTGGCTCTGTTGTTCTACTAGAACTTTCAGATTCGATCTCAGTCTGTTTCAAAACCCTAGACTTATACTCAAATTCTGGTATCCCAGTTCAAGTAAAGGTCTGTTAGTTTTTAATTCTGATTTTACTTTGCTAATTCTGATATCTGTTTACTGCTTTACTAGATTGAATCCCTAATTGAACTCTGTTTCGTAGTCCTATAGTTTTACATAATGCTGCAGTTCTTGGGTTTATGATTGTTCCATCTTAAGTTCCAACTGTCAGAATGGATCAGACTTTACAGGCCTTCTCTTCATGTTAGAGTGACCCTTCGATTACAATTTCAGGCCCATCAAAAGTGTTTTGATCAAGTTATTTCTTTAGCTCTGGTTCAAGTTCTCATTTCCTGCGATCCTGTTGATACAATGTCCCACTGGATTTTCCCTGGTTCCAGATTAATCTTTATAAATGCTTTTCCAGGTGTCTATCTTAACTTGCATACAGGTGAAATTTTTGTAACTCATATATTCTAGTTATCTGTTCATTATTCCATAGTATTTTTCCAAAGGAAAATGCAAAAATTCTGGAGGTGTACATGAATGGATTCATTGTCAGTCTGGGATTCCGGAGTTCAGATGCTTTTTCCTGATTATATGGGTTATTTATCTGAGGAAACAGGTCATTCCCGATTCAATAGGTGGACTAGAAAATCTTGAGGAGCTAAATCTTTCAAACAATCTTTTGGTATCACTGCCAGATTCCATTGGATTGTTGATTAACCTGAAGATCCTTGATGTGTCAACAAATAAGCTTCCATCTCTACCTGATAGCATCTCCCATTGCAGGTAAGCCATCACTTTCTAGTTCTTCTTTTACTCGCTCCAAACATTTTCATCAGCAACTTGTGGTCACTGTTATTTATGGAGTATTATGTTGCAGATCATTGGTGGAGCTGGATGCGAGCTTCAATTCTCTGACATACTTGCCCACAAAAATTGGTTATGGACTAGTGAATCTGCGGAGGCTCTCAGTCCATCTCAATAAGCTCCGTTCTCTTCCAAGTTCCATTTGTGACATGAAGTCTTTGCGCCAACTTGATGTCCATTTCAATGAGCTCCGAGGTCTGCCACAAGCAATCGGGAAATTGACAAGTCTTGAGATCCTGAATCTGAGCAATAATTTCAGTGACTTGACAGCGCTTCCTGAGACATTTGGTGATCTTATAAATCTCAAGGAACTAGATCTCAGCAACAATCAAATCCATGCTCTTCCTGATACCTTTGGTCGGTTGGACAAGTTAACTAAGCTCAACTTGGCTGGGAACCCACTGGTCATTCCACCAATGGAAATAGTGAATAAAGGAGTTGAAGCTGTAAAGGAGTTTATGGCTAAAAGGTGGCTTGACATCCTATTAGAGGAAGAACAGAAGAGTGCACAAGAGGCAAACAAGCAAGGACAGACTGGGTGGTTGACTCGGAGCACCGCATGGTTGAATAATTTTGTTACTGGATATTTTGTGGCTGGTTCAAGATCACCAAGAGACCCATATCTGGACCAGCAGTTGTGATTTCATGATCCTCTTGACTGATGTCTCCGTGTATTTTCCACGGCATGTACAGGTTCACAATGAGATGTCTTGGTTCATGTAGACAACTTGCTCATTGCCTATCTACTGGCACCGCTTGAGCAAGCACTTCTAACAAGTTCTGCTTTTGGTTTCAAGTTTCAAGCATCTTGGAAATGTTCATAAATTTTTTGCTGGGCAGAAGGTTTTTAAGAGTATTAAAACTATTTCTAAAGAAACAGGAAAACAAACTTTTGTTCACTAATGAATGTCACTTTTGATAGTAAGATCATAATTTGTATCTAGCTGTAATGGGTTTATTTGAGTCACTAAAACTTAGAAAAAGGAAAAGATCGAGTCATTGTATATAAATAAAAATTGATTTGTTTTTTAATTATTTTCACATGGCAGATCTTGTATACATCTGAAATCCTGAGCAACTTCAAGCATCTTTTGGTTTTTGGTTGGAGTAGAGTGATTATCAGTCCTCTCAAAAAAATTGCTAGATTAAGCTTGAAACACCACCTCTTGTCTTCTTAAAGTAAAGGACTTGAAATAGTTATGCATAGGGTGCTATGTTATATGGAGTTTAGAACTATCAGATTGAGACTTGATTCCATCTACCATGTATTTGTTGTATTTGCCAGATTCTTCCTACATCACTGCAATTCTTTTGAGGTATCTTATCTATTCAAACATGAAACAAGAAACATTTGCAGAAATCTCAAATTTGAATAATTGGCCAATAGATGTGCAAATAAGTGTATACTGAGAGGTCTCTTACCACATCTCCAGGTTTATTCTCATTCCATACTGGCATTGGCTTCTCATGACTCTCCATAACTTTGGTGTGAATTGCAAATAGTGCCACTCTTATTTATATTTCATTCATTTGCCCAATGCATTTCTCACATGAAAAAGAGAATAATATACCCTTATTGGATGGATGATTGTAGAAATTTAAACCAAATTGTCACAATTTCAGATTGAGGGCTTTTAATCAAAACCAAACAGGAACTAAAAAATTAATAATAAATCCACAGAAAAGTTATATTTTTGCTATTAATTGGTCAAACATCTGATCTCGAATGTTACCAAACCAAATCTCCAACAACCCAATCAAACCTAATCCCTCCTTCAATACAGAAGCCTAGGTCAGCTGACCAATTCCCCAGCCTCTCCCAGCAAAGAAGACGAACAAAACAGTTCTTTACTACAATTATCATACAAAAAAGAGCAGACAATCTATCTATCAATCAATCACACCATACAAAAGAACCATCACCACCCAAAAAAAAAAAAAAAAAAAAAAAACCTTTCTAATGACTTTACTTGTTCTGGTATGGTGTGGTCTTCTACTGAAAAATAAGAGAGGAAAAGGTGACCTAAGAAGAATGGTTGACAGACCGTTTGTGTTCCTGAGAGGCCAAGACTGAAGAACCGAAGGACGAAGCGAGAGTAAGCTACTAAGAGGAAGATGCAGAGAGAGGACGTGTGAGGCCATTCCCATCAGAACCCATTGATTCTTCATCCAAGAAAAGATCTTCTGTCTTCCTGAAGGACGCATGAACCAACACCACCGCCAATCCTATCAACAGAGACACGATAATGTTGAGCGTGGCCTGGGTCAACAAGAGGGCAACAATCGTGACCACCGCCAACACAATCAACACCACACGGTCATCCATTGTTCTTCCGGCTATAACCAGAGGCTGATCACGCAGGAAATATAGGAATAACCAAGCAGCCATCATTGCGATAAACACTATCAGAGATATAGGGTGCCAGAGTAGGCTGAGGAAGAGGATCAAGAGGACTATGATGGTGTAGTTCATCCGGAAGTAAGCGACGTTGGTTCTGCCACGAACAAGGGCTTCGCTGACGTTGGGAGGTACGGCGAAGGCATAGCGATGGATCATCTCCCTCCATGGTCGTCGAGTTCCTAGCCCTGATTTGATTCTCTCTTTGGCTGTCGAGATGAACTCTACCCCCGAAGGCCCTGTTGGTATCGTCCCGTACGTTGTCATGGAAGAGGTTTTTCGATATCGATATCGATATCGATTTCGATTCGTATGGAGTTATGAAGAGGGGAAGTGAAAGGGGTTTTCTTCTTCTCTGGAGAGGAAGCGACCAAAAGGGAAGATCCAGATGGGAAACTAACGATGGCTCACCTCCATGGATTATTTTATAGGTCGTTGCTTGATGTGATGGTGGGACACGCGTATCATATGTATGATGTACTGTGGACGGTGGCGATGATGATGACGACTCACGGACCATTCTTGGATTGGACTCTTGGGTTGGAGATGAATAACAAAGACTAGTCCAAAGTCCAAAGTCCAAAGTCCAAAAGCCAGGTGGAAGGAGAGAGAAGGCTTCAACAACTTCATTACAAAGAAAGCTACAAAGCTCCTTCGAGGCTTGGACTCCTTTGTGCTTTATTCACCATAGGACATAGGACATAGGACATAGGACATTAGTTCATTGGCCCCCCTATTATTGCATGTTCAAGATTAGGGGTGTCAAATCAGTCTGTTTGGGTAACCAACCCCAAAAAAAAAAAAAAAAAAACTGTTTGGTTGGATCCGGCTCATCTCCTTACCTATGATCACCTAGGTTGACTCATAGAATTACATGTCTAAGCAATGATTCAATGGTTCTGAACACACTGTAGAGAAAGATACATTGACAGATGCATGGAGAAATAGGTATCCATAATCGTTGAATCATCGCTTGAACACGTGGCGATCGCCTAGATAGCTATGGATAAGACTTGGGGATCACCGCTCTAGAGAGGAGTCGAATCCTATTTGGTTTGGTTTTGATTGGGTTGAACTGGTTTTAGATAGTTAATGGGTCAATTCAAAACCAAACCAGCCAAAGATTAGTTTTGGTTGGTTTTGATTTTGGTCTGGTTTGATTTGGTCTTATATCATATCAGATCGGCTTAACGGGCTCTTATCGGTTGTTACTAGTTCGATTTCATTTTTTTTTTTTTTGGTAGGGGTTGATTTCATTTTTCGAACTATATCTAAACCAAAAATACTTTTATAAATATGATTTTTTTTTTATCAGGTTTGGTTTGGTTTTCTATCGGTTTTCGTTGGTTTCATAAAAGGTCACATCAAAGACTTTTTGAACTATATTTAAACCAAAAATACTTTTATAAATATGATTTTTTTTATCAGGTTTGGTTTGGTTTTCTATCCGTTTTCGTTGGTTTCACAAAAGCTCACATCAAAGACAGAATGATAAGGATTTGGTTTGGTTCAATCCGGATTGAACTGGTTAATTTTGATTGGTCTGGGTAGTTTAAGCTGAAAATTGACACCATTATTCAAGATTGTCAAGGAATCCAACCAGCTAGCTAGCAGATGGTTTATCAAAATTGATCCATAATTGGGAAAGATTGGAATTAGATTTGAATGATTTCTCCTCCAGATCCAAATGTTTATCATGATAGAACTCTAAGGTTGTAGATATCTCAGGTTATCTAGTGCATTAGAAGTTTTTGTTCATCTCTTTTTTCAATGAAAGCTCCCTCTACTCTAATGTTTATCAGCTTATAGATTAATGGGGGTGGTTTTCAACGAAGGTAATGTAAGAAGGAATCTGCACACCACACTAATAATGTCTAAAGAATTGTATCATCAGTATGGGATTCAAATGGGGTCCACATGGTCGAAATAAGAGTGAGAGTATCCATGTACATGTGGTCCCACTGTTTATTATGTAAGAGCGATACATTGGAATTTGCACAAGTGCAACACATGCTTCTTTTTCCTCATTATTATAGCCCAACCCCTGCCGATATAGTGACACCATGTGTGCCCTTTCATTGGCCCTCACATTGATCAAAGCGTGTTCTTTTTCCTATTAATATAAAAATCTTGAAAAGACATGGCAACAACCAAAACCTTAGTTTGAACGGCCACATGTCTTGCTGGAACCAACAAGAAAATACCAACTCAGCAGATGACTTTTCTCCTTTTTTCCAATGTGATGATCTCATTGTAGGACATACCACTTTAGGACCCTTGGAGTGGCAGTAGTATTAGACAAAAGGAAGCAAATGAAGAAGAAAGTTTTTCCTCACGTAGTCAATCGATGGTCATAATCTCTCCCTTGCTATAGAATCTCGAACCTGCTTTGAGTGTCCAAAAGAGTCCCTCCTTTCCAATAATAATATAGGTGATTGGTTCTCTCTTCCTCCTCAGTCCAATCAAGAATAGAACCATGAAATTGCATTTGCTATTTCCACACACCTTCCTCTGTTCTTGTTCCTTGTTTTTTCTTCCCCACTTTTCAGCTCTTTCAAATTCAAGATAAGATGGCTATAACAGACTTGCCAAAGTTTCTCTGAATAAAAATTGCAAAGTTCTGTGCTTCCTGTACAGATTATTATGATTTCATAAGATAATAAAAGTGGAAACAAAATCCCATAAAGAATATATGGTATGGTTTTTTTTTTTTTTTTTCCAAGACATAGAATTCATTAAGAAGCTGCCAAGATAGATAGCAACAGAAGAAAGTTACATAAAGTGGAAACATCTTATTTACTTGAGGAAAATCTAAGGCTATCCATGAGTATCAGTGAAGTTGGTACACAAGTAAGAGCAGGGACCCACACAACCCCACCCCCAAGCTCATAATTCAACAACAACCCTGTGCTGCATCCCACTTCTGGGAAACCCCATGATCCCACTGCCCATCATCTGAGATGATCCAAATGGATCATGACATTACACATACAGGAAAAAGAAAAAAATAAAAAAAAAGAGGGAAGGGAGGGGTATTGCAATTCAGAATTGGATGAGATGGCAAAGATCATCCAACTTGGTCTATACATAGTTCAATGTATGTTATTCAGTCAGACCCACAAGTCATAAATCAGAAAGGAGGCAGTGGCTATCCACATCTCACTTGTTTTCGTTAGTACTGCACCTAAAGCATTTGTCCCCACATCTCACTAGTTGTTTGGTAGCTGTGCTAGCATGTATGGTAAACAATCAGTGCAAGGTGTTCTCATTACTCAGAAGTTCCAGTTGTATTCAGTGCTTAAGTATCATATTTCCCACCCAAGAAGTAGCTACTTGAAGTTCTCCATTAGCTAAAGAAGAAAAGGAGAGGGAGGAAAAGAACAGTGTTAACACCAACTAGAACAAAAAGAGTAAATTGAATGAATATTCAGACCATAGAATTTCTCTTTCAGCCAAGAATTTAATATAGTACATTGCAAGCTGGAAAGAACTACCCAGAATAATAAGCATATACAATTTAGGAGCGAAAAATTCTCCACTATGAACTTGCCCATGAATCACCAGCATTAGAGCACAAGGTTCAAAAAACAAACAAGAATTATCTTGAACTTGAATCTACAGTCTTCTCCTTTGCAGCTGTGAAAGTTTCAGGAAGGTTAAGATCTCCAATGCCTTCGGGTGGACCAATACTACACCGATCCGTGTTATGTGTTGCGATGGCATCCTTTATTTTCTGAAACTGCAGATTGTTTTGATAGTTTGGTTAATGAAATAGCATAATCAGGTTTACATTCATGAATGTGCAGTGTGTGCCAACAGATGTGCATTAAGCTTGGAGACTGAGGTAAGAGCGACCCCAACCTCAGAAATTCTTGTGTTTCAACCTACTTTTAAGTACGTTTCACCCAACTTGTAATGTCATAATGTGGGATATCAGATAAATTTTTTATTTTGTGCTCTTGTAGGTTCCCACTTCTAACAACATGGATCAAGCAAGAGTATTGGCAGTCTTCCAAACATTAGCAACCCTTGTACTCAGACTTGCAAATCCATGCTGTTAGAATATGTTAGAGAACTAAAACAAGGTGGCCCTCTAGCTTCTATATCAGGTCTTTCTAAGTTTTTAGTAGCACAATTGGTTTCAGGGATGATAAATTGCATGAATTGTCTGGCACATCCACATACCAAAAAAAAAAAAAAAGTGCATGCTTTGATGATCTTGCAAGATGCCACAGTATTATCGTATATTGGAAGTGATCTCACTAGTTTTTTTTATATATATATATATATATATATAAACAGAGCTTGCAACAGAAGTATGTTGATGTGGAAACATGTTTATTCACGGAAGGATGAGGAATTTCTAATCCAGAATTATTTGAAATGTATAAGCAGTGAATTCACATGGTCAAACATCTTAAATTTTTTGTTATTTAAGTCCAGGACATGGAAAATGGAAAGAGAAGAAAGTCATAGTGGAGCCTTCTACTAGGCATACCTCCAAGCTCAACCTCCAACGTTCTCTTGCTTATTCTTCCCATATTATTCACTTCAAACTCATTAAGACAGATGTGGATGTATAATTTGAATGCATGAAATAGAGAGGCTGGGGATGGTAGTCAGCAGCCAAAATGTTAAATGGAGATTCTAATTAACGATGTGCTGAGGCAATTCACAATCATAAAGGGTTCATATAAAACCCACCTTTGCAAGTGAACACGAAAATGATTCCAACTTCCCATCTGCTCCACGATAGAAGTGAAAATAAGGAAGCACCTTCACATTCAAGCTTTTACACATAGGCTTGTTCTCATCAAAATTCACTTTCAGGAATAAAATTTCAGGATGCTCTCCAGCAGTCTTGCAGAGCTGACAGGAAATTAAAAGTTAAATGTCAGGACAAGAAATCACCCGTAAGACTGGAAGATAATATCAGAAATATCATAAGTGAAGGGAAAATATGTAACCCAGAATAATAATAGTCATTTGTTAAGAAGAGATGCAGAACAAACAACCATTCATAGAGTCTAAAAATGCCACTCATCTGGAAAAGAAGTGAACAAAAAAATAAAAAAATATATGATCCACCAAAGCCAATGAAACCTTAGCTTGAAATCTGAAAAAGGAAAAGTACAACAGAAAGTGATTGACATTCCAAAATTCTTTACAAGCAAAGGCCCACTTAAGCAAAAGAGACTGATGAGGTTCCACAAGGAGGTTGGTTGTCTTCAAGGAGTGGGCTGAAAGCCAACTAACCCTAGAAAGGAAGCTCGCTATTGTAGTCATTGAAAGTATAAACAGAAAGGGAAAATAAAGTGTAGGGTGAAACTAGGACTATTTTTTATGGTTGATGAAGACGTGAAATGATAGGGGACTATTGTGGGCCTTGTGGCAGTGCTTGGCAGCTTGGGGGGATGTTTAATTTAGTTTAATGGTGGAAAAGAAATTGTTTCAGGGGTTAAAGAACTACTGTAACAGAACTAGAAAGTAGCAAGTAGAAGAGAAAAGAAAGGAAGAGATAATATACCAAGGAATCCACCTTCAAGAAGTCTGAATCCAAGCGGCAGTAGCTCAATGGCTGAAGAGAAAATTTTGATCATTCTATTCTCTTTCCAAATTTAAAATTACATATTTTTAGTGTAAAGTTACTTATGGTTCAAGTAAATAGTTACTTGTGTTAGTAGTAACCAGTTACTTTTCCTACGAGCAAATGGATATTCGCAAGGGACTATAAACTTCCTCCATTTGGAAATTACAATAATACCTTAATCTAGAACCCTTAATTACACATATGCCCCAAAATGCAACTTAAGCTAATACTAACTCTCAACACTTGCAACCACTCATAATACTTAGCCAACCCTACTTATGACATAAAAATAAATACCAAAAGAGTCACTCAATTAGACCCCACCAGAAAAAAAAACCCAAATATGATTTGCAGCAACTATGTCAGCTAGTTAATTCAGCTCGTATGAGATCCAATTTGGGGGTCGCACCAATGCAGGACAAGCTCCGCGAGAGCCGTCTAAGGTGGCATGGACATATCCAACGGAGACCCATGGATGCACCACTAAGAAGTGATCAGATTCAAATATAAGGTGCTAAGAAAGGAAAGGGCAAACCTAAACTGACTATAGGAGAAGTGGTAAGAAAAGACATGCAAAAGCTTGGGATCAACTCAAGTATGACTGCAGATAGAGCTGTTTGGAGGACAAAGACCCGTGTATCAGATCCCCTTTTAGGGGAATGTTCCGGAGATGCTGCTCTAACTTTGTGTTTTACCTCATCATTTTTCTTTACTACCTTCTACTGCCTTTTCTTCTATTACTATTTGCTTCTATTGTATCCATGTAGCCAACCACATTTAGTTGGGAAAAGGTTATGGTGGTTGTTGTTGCAGTTAATTCAGCTCTTATTCTTCTTATTTCCTTTCCTAGACATTGGATTTCATTAGAGACCCAATATTATCCAACACACTGCAAAAAGGGTATCCATCTTCCATATATTCCCAATGGAGTGGATGCCTAAGAACTAATAACTCCAAAACTCTTCAGGCAGTACCTAGCTCAACCCTAAAAAGAGAAAAGAAGTACCAAACATCTAACCATCTCACATTAAGCATAAAACACAGATTTCTCACATTTCAAACCTAGTCCCCTGGAACTCAATTAGTGCATGGGAACAAATACTTAATCCTCGAAGGGATTGTTCTCTTGCAAATCTGAAAGATGTGTAATATCACCAGATTCTCAACTGCATAAAAAATGGTCCACCAATTAGTGGTGGGGCAATGTGGAGCCCTTGTTTACTTCAACCCAATACTATCAAAACTTTAAACAGTTGGGCAGGAGCCACATGTCCTAGAATTGAGGTGACAAAAATGTTTCCCAGAGTTAATTGGAAGGAAACGAAAATCTAGTGGAGCTGTTGGACAAGACTTTTAAAATACCATGACATAACGAATTTCCCCACCCACTCTAGGAATTCTAACAAGATAAGCTACTTGCCAGGTGCCAGCACAGTTTAGTCCAAGGGTTGAATGCTTGAAGTGGAGGTCAATTTGGTGTTAGAAATGTTTGACCACCAAATTTCAATATATAAGGGCATGTAGAATCATAACACTTTTCTATGAATACCACATCTGTGATTTTCAAAGTATAATATGCTATTAGTCTCCAGTTGATTTTATGATTATTATCTGACAACATCATAAACTTATATATATATATATATATGTCATGTAGTATCATGTTGAGTTAGAGTGTGCCATAGAGAGATGGTATGTAATTGTATAATATCTAATTCACTAAACTGCAGCAGATGTTTCTACGACGCAGAAAGTTTATTTACTAAATGCAAAGCAGTCATTTCAATTATTTATGTGTAAGAAAAAAAAAAAAAAATGTAGAGCTACATAATGCAGTGCTCACCCTCTCTTCCTCACTAAGTTTCAAGTTCTATTTGTCAATACATTTCCATATTATACTTGCTGGCACTTAGAGGTTTCCGCAGTCAAGAAACTAAGAAGTTATTGCTTTCAAGATTGGTGGGCAGATGCAGGCATCAGAAAGATAATATTAAGGCAAGATGTGATGTAATCATATCTATCAGGAAAAAAAAAAGGTGATGTAACCTTGGGAAACAATGCCCGGCAAGAGGCACACCAAGTCCCATAAAATTCGACAATAACCAATTTTTCTCCAGCTTCACCTAAAGCTCTTAAAAATTCTTCTGTCGAATGAATATCAATCATATTTGGGCCTGCGTTCTTTTCCCACCATTTAGGCTGATCAGTTTCAGCAATCGTTGCATGTACCTGCAGTGAAATATTCAGCATAGACATAATTAGAAACAATAAAATAACAGTATAGTGCATATTCTGCCATTGCACCGTATTTCAATGGAACCAACAAATGTAAATTTCAGATGTTTCTCAAGAAACCCATGGCTAATTTGTGTATGGCACCAAAGAGCATGATGAGTGTAAAACTCATGAAATTTATTATCTCATTAAGAAGAAGCAGGAAACAATTGAGCACATAAAGTGAGCCATATAGACTGAATCTAAATTTTGGGGGGGGGGGGGGGGGGG
>NC_056561.1:37634985-37649072 GCF_013358625.1 Macadamia integrifolia | reverse complement strand
GGAAGAAGAGAAAAAAGAAGTCAATTTTATGTCAACCATTGCCAATCTGAGAAAACGTAAAAATTTCCACATCAAAATAAATTTCAGTTTGGCATTCCTCAGGTAGGACTAACACTAAAAGATTAGAAAGGTTAAAAAAAAAAAAGTACTCAAATTGGCCAAGCCTCTGCAAGCATGAATGAATCATTAAACAATTGATGGGAAGTTAAATTGAAATTTTGTTAAAAGGAAACAAAAGCATATGTTGTCGCATGGAATTAAACAAGTACTAAACAACAAATTATGTTGAAAAGACACTCATATTGGCGAAAACCACAATACGCATCAGACCATAAACAGTAAAACACGGTTTAAATTCAGGCTTCCATGAAAGCAATTGGCACAGTACTAAGAAATGGGCGTCTATTCGTCCAAAAAAAAAAAAAAAAAAAAAAAAAAAAAAAAAGAAAGAAAAAAGAAAAAGAAATGGGTGTCTGATATCCGACTGAATTACCAAGAAAACTAAATCTTAATTGGAGCAGAAACTACATGAAGGAAAGATCCAAAACAAAATTACCCAGAATAGAAAATCTTATTCGGAGCAGAAACTACAAGAAGGAAAGACCCAAAACGAAAAATGGGTACGCGAGTTTCTATCAGAAATTTCAAAGAAACAACTACTTACAGTAAGACTACAGAACCAAAAAATAAGGAATTGATGCTGAGAATTCCACTAAAAAAGGTAGAGAGGAAGGCAAAATTGCTGCGGAAAGCAGAGGGATTGGAATAAACGGGCAAAAAAGAAGGGAGGGAAAAGGGGGAGGCAAGATACCTATTATATAGCACATACCTTAGAAGAAAGCAGTCTCTTCGTGTGGCTGAAGAAGAGAGGGACGGGAGCAGCTACAGAATCTGAGGAGTATCGTTTTGATCGGAGGCAGAGTTGGAAAGAGCATGTGGAGTGTAGCAGAGGAGAGGAATGCCGGATTAAATGACAAGGTAACCGAAGAAGTTCTGCCATGGGACTGAGATTGAAAGTGATAATGGGCTAGATCTACTCATACTTTAATAACACGACAAACTACCTCACCTGTAAATCTCTCTCTCTCTCTCTCTCTCTCTCTCTCTCTCTCTCTCTCTCTCTCCTTCTGTGAGTGACTGTGAGTTGTCTCGTGCGTGGAGTCGTGGACTACACAAATCGTGTGAGGAAACCCGTCCACACGTTTTTTTTTCTTTCTACGTATTTCCTTCTGTTTGGTCTCTGTCTCATCTCTCCACTCTTCTCCTCGTGACTGAAGCTCCGTTTTTTACCCAAAAAAAACAAAGACTGAAGCTCTTTTAACCTTTTTTTTCTTTGGGTAGAAGTCCCTCTTCTTTTGCAAATTACAACAATGGAACTTTTATATGGTAAGACAAAACTTATATAGATACTTCTACAAAAACTATTGTTAAGGCTAATGTTTGGATGTTAGAAAAGAAAAATACAAATTCAAATGTGAGGGAGTGAGAGACACAAATAAATCAATGATTATGTTATTCTTTTCTTTTCTTGATATCCAAACATATCCTTTTTTTTTTTTTTTTTTTTAATATCTTTTGTCGTTAATAGCTTCGAGTTCAAAATCAATACTTTTTTTTTCTTCCCAAAGGATCGAGGTGGGTGGGTGGGTGAGTCGAGATCATTAGAAATGGACTTCTTAAAAAATCCCCAAGAAGGTGATAAAGGACTGGAAAACTTGTGAGGGTGATGGATCTCACATGTTAGGATTGTGTCGGAAAAAAAATAGAATGAAAGAAAATGATCAAATGAATACATTTTATTAGAGTGTGAGTTGGTGGAAGAAAAAGAAAATGAAAGTAGGGTGAGATTCTATGGGAGAAAGACACAAGTGTGCTTTTTTTAATGAATAATGAGAAAAATTTATACACCACATCACATTTAATGAGATTGGTTGATATACTTCTCATTTTCTCCATCAAACAAACAGGGCAGCAAGTGTTTTATAGAAACTGGTGGAGAGATAAAAGCTCAAGCAACTAGCAATGATTTCAATTCCGAGAATGCCCACTTCCAGTAAAAACTGCTATAATTGGGATCAACTCAGCCCAAAAGAGTTCTACCAATTTAGAACCATATTTTCAACATTCGGGAATCAGATTGGTGAATCAGTCTATTTAGATTGGAACTGGGTTCTGCTATTTCTGATTCCCACCGATTTTTTGCAGCAAAAAATGCTCACCAAAAACCCTTGAATCAGTGGTTTTGGATATGAAGGCCGATTCTGGATTGGATTGGATTGGAATCAAAATGGACAGATTCCGTTTTTCAAAACATTGGTTAAAACCCTTTGATCAGGCCATTTTAGGTTACCCTTAGGATTGGTTGCATTTTATATTTCATGGACTCACTTCAATTTCAACCAAATGGTCCTCAATCTGTTGGACTTCTATGCCTATCCTTCTTACCATTTTCTAAAAACTTTATAACATCACATTGGGTTCGGGTTCCTCTATAGCGCTACAGGGCATGGAGCACATATCCAATGACCACGGATGCTCAAATACATAGCCCAAGGAGTTCAAGCACAGCCCAAGATGTTTATGATCATTAGATGTGCGCTACAACGTGTGTAGCAACACAGACGATCTCAATCCATCAAATTGCAGATGTCAGTTTGTTATCATAATTCAAAGTTTATGCCACAGATGATGAACCAGAAAACCAGGCAGAGAGCAGCAGAGCCTATCATGCAACTAGCCAGTCTTCACTCTCTTGATACTTTCCCTTTCCCCCGCCCTTCAGAACTCTCAATTCCTGTGTGCAAGTAATGGTGGTCACACACTGCCAAAGGAGTTTAATGGATAAACCGGAGAATCTTGATCAATGCAAAAGCAACCCTGGCCAAGAGGGATCGGGCTCCTCTGTATCACGCTACACCGTGTAGCACAGATCCACGGGCTGGGGGCCCTCAGACACGCAGCCCAAGGCCTGGATGCGGAGTCCAAGGTGCTCCCAGCCCTTGGATCTGCGCTACACAACATGTCGTGTGACACAAGATCCCCATGTTGCCAAGAGGGCTCTTCTTTCATGTATAGTTCACGTCTAGCTGCTGTGGACTCTTAAAAATTTAGATAGACAATCTGCATCCCATTTCAATGACAAACACAGGAAGATTATTCACCAATTTGTGTAATTCTCTACAGAATAAAGAGGTGTGGAAGATGTGCTTCATTGAATTAAAAGTTGATAAATTAAACTAGGAGAGTACACAGTCCTCCTATCAGCAAAATACTTAACAGTGAACTTTGTGACTCTACCATGAACAGAAGACACATCAATACAGCTTACAAGATAATCAATGATTTTGATACAACAGATAACAGAAACCATTGAACTGAATCCAAGACAGTAAGCCAAATAAAAAGAGATTGGATTGCTAATTTATAACTCTTATTTCACATTTCAGAAATCACCTGGTTTGTCAAACATTTCCAAAGGTGGTGCCTCATAGGTTTTGGCATATAAAAAAGTCAGTCTATAGCATTCATTGTAAGTTAATAAGGTGGGGAAAAAGAAGAAACAATTAAGGACTGAGCAATTACAAAATAGCTCATCAAGGTTGTTCTTAAGCGGCACAAATTATCTTGATCAAAGATAATGCCGGATGCCATCATTTATCCACCTCCTAAAGGAAAGAATGCAGCTTTCAACAGTTCAAACAACTTATTGTGTTGCTGGCGTTTTAAGATACACAAATCTATGAAAACCAAAATTTGAAATAAATACGAAAAGATTACTTATATTGGTTGGATATACCATTCTTCCTAAAGACAAATCATAATTTTCTTATGTACGCATTTTCTTATAAATGTTTCACAAGTTTTTCAATGGCAATAATGACAAATTCATAGAAAAATAAAGAGGAAACCCTGGCACAATTAATTCTCTTTTCTTTTTTTTTTTTTGCTGTAACAATTAATTTTCTTCTTAGCAATCAATATCATTTATTCTTTTTGATAGATAAAAATCATAGTTTTTTACAAGTGAACTTCACGTATTCTTAATATAGTTCCCTTCATGCAGTATTAAATATGATCCTACTTTAATTATTGCATGAGCTTTCTAATAGACAAACTAAGTATATGCCAAATTTTTGCATATGCTATAGCAAATTTCTCACAGTATCTTTACTTTAGAAAACCAAACTGTGTACAATGTACCATACAATATCAAATAGTTTCCATCAAAAAAATTATTATTGAAGGAAGTGAAACAAATGACAAGTTTGATGGATCAGGAATTTATAAATTAACTATTCAGATAAGGGCAAAAAGATGACATCTTGGCATGTAAGTTACAGTATTTTGCAGAAGTTTTTCAAATGGAGTAGCTAACAAGGATGATAAATGGAATAACAGACCTCAACCTATTCCAAGCTAATAGTTATGCAAGTCTATAACACTCAATTTTGCAAGACAAAACTTGGAAATGGGTCATTTGTGGAACTGAATGAATGTTTAGCTGTGCTTAGTGATGCATTCAAAATTTCAGTCTGGCGTGTAGAAAGAATGGTAGGACATTAAGGGAGCAAAATGAGAAAATAAAGTCCAGGAAAACCAATATATCACTTTACAAAATTACAATCTTTAAACTACAATGATAGCTTCCAATTGCTTACCTGTCCAGCTTCAACCAAAAATAGATGGAAGAGCGTTATATGGATGTCATCATTAAAGATTCTACACATGATTAATAAGAGATCATGTGGAATTCAATAACCACTTAACATTGTTCCACTGCTGCAGAACCCAGTCTAATTTAATTTTAAGATTTCAGAAAACCCATAGTGGCAATGTCACGATGACATACAATGCATTACCTCGATGACAAAATTGATGTTGCTCTGTTTGCCTATGACTGTTCCAATAGAAATCGCTCTAAGCATGTTCATTAACATGGACATCAGGGGCTGGACAAAAGAAGAGTTTCTGGAAACGATGCTGACCCATTATTAGGAGCTCCCTGTATCTTAAGGATGGAAGAGACTAGATTGTATATCTGGATATTCTCAAAGGATGGGACCTTGCGACCTCTTGCGAACTGAGGTCCATGGCCAATGAAGATGGATCTCATGGAGAAGAATGCATTGTCATATCCATGCGCTCCTCCACATTCTTTCCCCTTCGATCTAGTCTGCTCCACTTTAAAACCTTCTGCAACTAGTCCTATTATGGGTGAGATTCTATCGCTCTCCACATAATGAAGCCGGTCAGGCAGATCCTCCTTAAGAAAAACCCTGAGATTATTACCATTCTTGACCTTCCCGGAGCTCAAACTGTTCATAATCTTGGCTACAACATCTGAAGGTGAGATACCTGCAGGAGGCCGAATCGAAAGCAAAGGAGTATAGGACTGGACCCAATCCTTCGGGATATCGAGATCATCCAGATAGATGAGCTTTTGGTCACAGGTCCCAACCATCCCATGATCACCCAGCATAATTATGGTCACATCCTCAAAAACCCCCCTCTTTTCCAGCCCTTCAATCAGCCTCCCGATCATCCTATCAACCCTAGCAACTGCTTCGGTGATCGCTGGATCGTCAGCTCCAACCTTGTGACCCTGACGATCCGGGTCATCGAAATACAAAGTCATGAAGTCAGGGATCTCACTACCGGGGAGATCGAAGTATTGCAAAACTGTATCGACCCGTTCCTCGAAGGGCACAGAACCATTGTAATATTTGCAGATATTTGAAGAGCAATTCCAGGAACCTTTGGGTACCTCGGAGCCAGGCCAGAAATAGGTAGTAGCCTTCATTCCACGATTTACGACGGTTTCCCACAAGGGTTCGCCTAGCCACCACTTCGGTTCGTGACTGGCCATGGTGAAAGTGTCGCCGGTGACAGGGTCGACGAAATAATTATCGACGATACCATGGTAAGCCGGGTAGAGACCGGTGACAATGGAGTAATGGTTGGGGAAAGTAAGAGATGGGAAGACAGGAATGAGACCCGTCTCGGCCTCTGTGCCATTGGCGATCAGACGACCAATGTTGGGTGTTGGGGTCTTGAATTGATACCCAAATCGGAACCCGTCAGAAGAGACGAGGAGGACGACGGGATGTTCGAGCTTGGTGATGGGGCGAGCGGTGGTTTCTAAGAGTTTGGGACTGCGAACTGAGGAGGAGAAGAAGAGGAAGGCGAAGGCGCCAAAGCCGGCGAGGGAGATGCAGGTAATGAGGAGGAGGGAAATGAAGAGGATGATGGTGGTGAGTTTCTGAGTAGGTTGGTTTCGGGAGGAAGAGTCAGTGTTGAATGAGAGGAGGGCAGTAGACACGTTAGGAGGATCTTCCTCCAGTTCGGGTGAAGAGTTGGGCTTCACGGGATGACCAGCAGAACCCATTTAAGAAATTTTGTTCCTCCTCCTCTTCCTATTCTTCTACCTACTCGTCTCTATCAACCCTGCCCACGGAATTTGATTGCAGAGAACTAGATCCTATTAGAAAGCTCTGGACGAGAGAGAGATTGGTGAAAGACCCCAAGGTACACTTTTGTCGTTAGTTGTATTGCTTTGTTGGAAGAGTGAGGTTCAACAACGTGCAAGCGGAAACTGGTATTCTGTTCATGGCGTTTGTGGGATGGAATATTCCTCTGAATCCCCGGATCGGGCTCCAGCGCTACACCGTGTAGCGCAATAGAGGATCCCAATCCCCCGTATCACTTAACCGATCATCTTCAATTCTTGTCCAATTGGGTTGAATTCGATCCATTATTTGGTTTCCGTCAATTACATTTGGTATTCTACCAACTCTATAAAACCCAACCCAAAATCAAACCAATAAAGATTCAGTTCAATCCCACCTCAAGTCCTCCTTCCAACCCTTGGAGAGGATAAGCTACATCACAAGATGGTATTGACACAACATGCACATTTATCTGGATCCAAATCCTCTCCAACGGCTGGGCATTGGACTGCCTAGAAAGGCATCAACCTGAGCATGCAATCCAACTCATGGCCGGGTCTTCCCAGCCATCAGATGCCTCTCTACTCTATAGGCAGCCCAGCCGTCAGAGAGTATCCTGATGCGGCCATGTGTTGTGGTCACAGAAATCACATCCATCATAACATAAGCTCCTCAGTCCCCAGACTCCCCACCATAAACATAAACTTAGATTCATATGAGTAAAATGTAACAAGCTTAGTGCAGTAGAAATGGAATAATTGAACTAATTCAGGTACATTGATAAGTTCCTTCAAACAAAACTGGTATCAACGTACCATATCCCTACAAAAACTGATTGATTGGGAGGAAAACATTGAAGTCAAATCATCAATCAATCCTCTTCCTCCCCCTCATTCTCGGCAATGTTGAAGTATCGTAGCTCATAGACATTGGGGTCTTTGTTTGATGAAATTACCCGCAACCAATCCCTCACATTGTGCTTCTTCAAATACTTCTTTGTTAGATACTTCAAGTACCTAGAATTTACCCACCAGAAAAAAACTAATAATTTTTAACTAGTCGAAACAAGAATAAACACAAATTCATAGAGAAATGAGACAAAGTCAGAGAACATCTACAACCAAGACTACCAAGAGGATAAATCAATTTCAAACAAGTTTTCCTTTTCTTGAAAACAATTTGAGAGAAAAAAAATGACAAGCATTTAACTTTTAAGTTGTATTAATAGTAATAGCAATAAATAACAATAATAGGTAACCATCCGCTAAGTAAATGTGAGAGCTAAGGTCAAGTTTCATGTTCCCTACCACTTAAATTATTCAATTCCCAGTTCCGTATAATATTGGTGAATTGCAAGAAATTAGCAACAAGAACAAAGAATAAATCAGGCATACACTCTGCTACACTACTAGCTATTCAAATCTTAAGAACCTAGAATCCTACCTCTAATCCCATTCCCTCTTTTTTTTCATGTAAAGATGGCTAATAAGAATATATCAGGATTAATATTTCACCAAGAAGAATTTTTTGTTATGAGGACAACCTGGAACAAATAAGCTAATGGAAGGCCTCTAACAAACAATGAATGAAAAAAACAAACTGCATCCAAGCAATGTTCTTACTAATGACTTTAATATCACATCAACCGGAGCAGAGTTGCGGCCTCCATCTTGGAACCACAGCTGAATAAGGGTGTCTAATGATACAAAACTTGAGAGAACTCAATCCCATAAACCGGCTTACAAAGTAAGAAACCCAAGACCAAATCAACCCACACCAAATCCCTTTCATAACCAATGTGGGATCAGCCCCCCATATATGGAATCGTAACATTTAATGTGGCCATGACAAATGGTATAAGCTTGTATCCTGAATTGCATACATTACCAGGAAAAACCTTTGATGGCCTTATTTTTACATGAAAATGCCAGACCAATCCAAAGAGCTAAATGCCATCACACATGGAAGGTCCTGCAAGCTTTGTGGCAGTAGCTCAACCGTAGGAATTGTTACACCTCAGAATAAGCTGCATCAGCAATGACATGATTCTGGGTCGTGGAAAAATCTTACGGAGCTTTTATAATAAAATTTCAGTATTTCCATATGCAACCACCTCAGAAATCACTTAGGCACATAAGTGGGTAGTCCAGCACTAAAACTTTGTAGCCGCGTAGAGTTACACCACCATCATTCAAATTAGCTACGAAAAAGAAAGGAAGGAACACCCCTATCATACATATTAGCTAGTTCTAAACTATGAATGTGATTCCATATTTTCATTTACTGCAATGAGAGAAAACGTTGCTCCAATTTTAAGCAAATCCGAAGGAGATTTCTCATTTCAGATCCACACAATAACGTAGAATAATGAACTGTACCTCTTGGAGAAGGGGCCATCGGAGGTAACGGTGATCTTGGTCTTATCACGAGTGATGGTGATGGAATCACCTAGGGCACCAGCCTTGCCTCCGACCTTGATCCTCTCCTGCAAAAACTTCTCCAAGGACGCTATTTCCATGATCTTGTCTTCTACGGGCTTCGCACAGTCGACAACGAAGCTCACTCCCTTCTTCTTGCCCTTCTGGGCAACTCTCGTCGGCTTAATCATCTTCTTCTCTCCCGGCTCTCTTCTCTTCCACTACTGGAAAACCCTAACGCAGTTGTCCCAGTTTTGAGAACTAGGATTTTATTTATACGACATTTCCGCCGGATCACTAGAAGGGCTTAGGCTTCTGGTTGTTGTGGGCTCGTTACCGGCCTTCAACGCCAAGCCCATAAAAGTGCTGCGTGGCCCCTGCACCAGAAGAAGCCGACCGTACTGAGAATCAATATCGATGGGATTTTAGCATTTTATGGGAGGTGGGCTGTCACTTCACCCCTCCGGGATGGTCCAGGAATCAGTATCGCTGGATTTGGATGTGTAAAACCTTGGATCGAATGTGACTCGACTTTGATGGCTATCTCTATCCAAATTAATTAGATTCTATGATATTTTGTGTGAGAATAGAGTTTCCTTCAATCTTATTTATCATCATTTAATTGAAAAACGACGCATTGCTATATTAGTGATTAGGTGGCAATATAGACTAAGATTTCAGTTCTTTTATTAGTTTACTATAGTGGGTGAATT
Organism: Macadamia integrifolia; assembly: GCF_013358625.1. Lineage (NCBI taxonomy): Eukaryota > Viridiplantae > Streptophyta > Magnoliopsida > Proteales > Proteaceae > Macadamia > Macadamia integrifolia. The sequence goes on along the minus strand of NC_056561.1, from coordinate 37,639,496 downwards.
TTGGGTTCCTGTTGGTGGCAATGCCTAAGGTGGGTCTCCTTAACCCCTTTTGTTCTGTATTAGTCCAGGAATGCCTAGAGGTTTACCTATAATATTCTCTTGATATTTTTTTAATGTATTATTTTCTAATCCTTTGGCCATAAAAGAAAAAAAAGGAAAAACTTTTAAACAATGCCCTAAGAACTACAAGCTAAAAAAAAGTGCTAGGTGTATTAATGGTCAAAATTCCAATGCTCCATCTAGAAATGTTTACAGAGATCATAAGTGAATGACATCGTACAATATACAAGGAGAAAAAGTGCAAAACTATACAAAGATATAGATAATCCTAGAAGCAAAATAAGCATAAAGATGATGAATATTAATGAATCTTTGGATAGAACACATTAGAGTGTAGGGATTCATGTTGCCGACCCCAATTAGTTGAGATTTTTCGAATTACTAGGCTGTGCCTCTTGATGAGCATAATAATGTGTGAAATCTTAAGGATGTAAGTGTATATTTTGCCTCACTTTGGATAGTACTACTTTTATTTTTTTTTTGTTTTTTTTTAGTTTCCAAGTCTACAAGAGAAAGTGCTTAAAGTGAATCAAGAACCGGTTCAAGCTTGAACTAACTTGTCCAAAAGTGGGACCCACTCATTGGTACCACATCCTCTCTCTTACAAAATCCTGAAGATTATTCTCTCTCCTTGCCACGTCTTGAAGATGCTATGCAGAGATTGCTTTCTAATTTAATTAAAATTGCAAGATATTGGTTAATATTGCAGGGAATGAATAGAATTTGTTAATTTTAGAAATAGATTCTCTCTTTCCTCACACAATATCTCAGAGAATGAGGATTTTTACCAAGATTTAATTTAATTTTATTTTCTTTATTTTCTTAAAGAAGACTTGTAGAATGAAGGAGACAAGACCAAAGTCCTATAAAAGCCCCTTCCTCTCCCCTCTTATTTATTATTATTCCCCTTAGTTTATTTTCTAGTTTATGCTTAGTTCTCTTCTCTCTTTCCCTCTCTCACTCTCTTTAGTTTTAGTTCTTCTTTATTGTTGCTTTAATCACTTTTGTAATAGCTTTTTTATGTCAATTAATGAAAGCACTCTTTTATTCTTATTCAACCTTTTATGTATATAATTTATGCAATTGAGTTGTAATTGTTAAAGTTATAGTTCTAGGCTTAGATCTAGGTGACAAGATCACAAGCCGTGGAACATCTTTTTATTTTCTTCAAGTTCAGTTTTTTTTTTTTTTTTTTCAAGATTTGTTTTCTCTAGTATTAGAAATTTCAGATTTGGTTTATTCCAGATCTAGTTTTTAGTACTGGTAGTATCTCAAATCACCCAAGCTTTCAAGTTCAAGTATTGATTCAAGTAAATAGGCTCCTTCAGTAATCTTTTCTCCCCCTTCTCATTCCCTCTTCTGACTATCATTTCTTTCTTAAATTAAGATTTTAATTTCAGTGGTTACATTATTGCTATCCCTTTCCCCCAAGGTTCATGGCTAGTGTATGTGTTGGTTTTGCCCCTCTTAGCCATAGAACCATTAATTTATTGCTTTTATTTTAATTGTCTCCCTTTCCCTAAAGCCAAGTAGAGTAACCCTTGTAAGAGTGACTCTCTGGTCAAGTAGGGAAGCTTATATTATGATGCACCCCTCGGGTTAAGTAGAGAAACCTACTTGTGAGTCTTTCTCTAGCTTTATCCCCTTTCTTTTACTTTATTTTTATTTCAGCATTTTTTTGACTTCATTGCTTTTTAATTGCATGGGGTGTTTATTTTCGGCCATTTATTTATTTAATTTTAATTACGCGGCTTGCGTGTTTAAATTCTTAGATGACGAATGGTTAAGACGTTATCTTAGATACATATGTTTAGGATGGTAATTAGAATTACATCACAATCATTAATCGGTTCACTTTCGCATTATTACAAGAAGTAAAAAAATAAAGTGGCTGCTCTCCCTGTGTTCGACCCATAGCTACACTGATCCGTATGCTTGCGGTTACATTTTAAAATCTCAAACACTTCTTTCCTCTTACTCTCATATTTTTTTTCTCATCTCTCATCTCTCATCTTTCCATCTCTTTCCTCCCCTATTTTTGTTTGGACTTTTTCTATTTTGTTTTGTATGAATCCATATAGCCAATGCCATTAAGATGGGATCAGACTGAATTTTAACCTTATTCTCCATTGATAGTGAAGTAGGATCTCATCTCACCAAGGACATAGGTAATATTGCCGAACCTTGTAAATCTGTGTACATTGCATTTTTTGTTTTTCCATTATCTTCTGCATCATTTTAGGGTTACGTTTTTACATAGTATGGCTTCAACACATATCACAAACCTTTTGCAAGCAAAGATACAATTTCGATGGCATCGTAAAGTGGTCTTACATGGACCTGAAGCTCCCATAAACTCCTTGATAGCCTTGAGCATGAAAATTCTAATTTAGTACTCAACCTCGGTGTTGAAAACAAAACTTGGAAATGTCGTGGTGTCGTCCCTTAAAGATGATAAACATGTAGGTATAAGAATCACAAATTTAAAGATAGCAACTCAAGCAAACTAAGAATAAAAATTTGAGTTCAACAGGACTTCCATTTATGTGAACCGGCTGAAATCCTGTACTATACAGAGTTAGATATACTTCTTTTACAAGCTCAATGTAACCATAACTTCACAAAATCTCTGTTACTTTCACACACTCAAAATCTAAAAAAGCATATTACCTCAAATAAGGAAGAGTCATGTTCTTCAAAAGGTTGGGATTTCGAATAACAAAAGCCTTCCATTCCTCTTTGTTGATTTTACCATCCATGTCAGCATCAGCATCCGCAAAAGTCTGCTCAAAGAATGAAGATGTAAGAAATGATCCTCCAGAAGATGAAGCAAAAAACATGATTTTCCTTCCTGAAAAACAAAGTAAACTTGTTCAAATCCATGCCTTATCAATGATTGCTTCTACAAGTTCATCTGACAGATGCACTTCAGACTCCGATAACATAGCAATTACCATCTTCTTAACCTGCAAGTGAGTAGTGCTTACATGATACAATTCTACACTGAATCTCAAAAGGTAAATATAAGAGAGATAGATTAGAAATATAAAGTTAATAAGAATCAACATGAAAGAGTTGCCTCCTAAATATGCGTCAAAATCGTCTGCTATGAGGCGGTGAGGCTAGTCGTTGGATGCTCACTGCACTTCACCGCTCACTGCAAACAGTTTGGACTCCCCAAATAGAGATGGAATTGTGCTAACACAAGGCAGTAAAGAAGTTTTAAAATGAAAAGAATGACTTTTCGTTGGACAACAACAACAACACAACTTAGCTGTATCCCAACTAAATGGGGTCGGCTACATGGATCCATGAGTATATATATATATACTCATGGATCGGCAACCCAGATCTTAGCCCTCCATGTAACTCTGTTAGATGTCATACTTGGGTGAAGACTTAACTTTTGCATGTCTCTCCTCACTAACTCATCAATGGTCATTTTTGGCTTGTCCCTAGCACTTTTAGTTCCATTCATCTGCATCTGATCACTCCTCTGTACTGAGGCATCCAAAGGCCTCCTTTGGACATGCCCAAACCATTGTAGCAACATTCTCTGAGCTTATTCTGAATTGGAATTCCTAAATCAGTTCTAGCTTGGTAATTTCTTATTCTATCTCTTAGGATTTTGCCGTACATCCATTTCAATATCCTCATCTCAGCCACACTCAACTTAATTATCTATGTTACACTTCTTAACTGCCAAAAGAAATGACTATGATAATTTTCCTTTAAATTGTTTGGGTATCTTAAGAAACCATAATATGAAAAAAATTCAATTAGCTTATAACTCAAAATCTACACCAAAATATATAAAAGAAAAAAAATTACATAAACCACAAAAGTCACTAGAAATCAACTCATCAGTGTTCCTTTTCATGATCAAAATAAAGTATAAATAAAGTTGCCACAAGTCATATAAGAAAAATCCAATTAGGTTACCAATAATTTGCAATAATTTGTAGTACAAATCTTTGCCATAAAATGAAACTAACATTTAAACCAAAAAGGGTAAAAGTTGAGAGACTTACTTCTTCCCTCTCAATATACCCTGTTTGTCTCAGATCAAAAAACCTGAATGCAACTGCAGGAAACCAAAGAAAAAACACAAACAAGATATGGGCATGATATGATGCATTTTGATTATACAAACAACCAGAACATGGTTTCGAAAACCCTTACAATCAATTTTGTCATCCAATGAAGCATAAGGATGGAAGACACTGAGTGCATGGACAAATTCATCAAATTCAATAACACCATTTTTCTTTTCATCAAAAAGATCAAAAACCTATCAAAGCAAAGAGAGTGGTAGAATAATTAGCACAGCCTTAAACCAAAAAGAGAAGTACTTGTAGCTTGCCACACACAGATTACAATTTCAGTTATGGAACTTCACGCAAGCAGTGAAGCTATCAATCCCAGAAGAGCAGAAAAGGGGGGGGGGGGGG
>NC_056561.1:37558609-37634965 GCF_013358625.1 Macadamia integrifolia | reverse complement strand
GGGGGGGGGGGGACCAATAGTATATAAATAACAATGGTATGGACTCTTAGCCAATTCAAGCAACTCTAAAAGAAGTTTTCTCTCTCTCTTCCAAAAAGTCATTTAGCAGAAGCAAGAACATGAAATATAAGGCATGAACTTACCCTATCTAGAAAAAGATTCTCTCCAAATGGAGTCTTGAATAAGGGCAGTTGTAACTCTTCCTGTCAAATAAATAATAAGGTAAAAAAATTATATATATATATATATATATGTTTATTTTTAGTGTGAGTTACTCATTTCACATCTATAGTATAAACAATGACATTATGATAAGCATGAGGGAAAGGGTTCTCTGATCAAGGTACTCTCGACCCTCACACATTTAATTTTTTAATAATTATTTCTCTTATTTAAAAAAAATTAAATAAATAATTTAAAAAAAATTACATGTGAGGTGGTTTATGCTTTAGGCATAGAACCTTTTCACTAACTATGATTTCAATTTATTTTAATTTTTAAGGATGAGAGGCATTAGCTTATATTACATTGGCAGTGTGTCAGCTTTTTACAGGAGAGAGATAGAGAAGGGACAGGGTCATTGCAAAGGAGGAAGAAAGATAGACATAGAGAATATGTTAATGTTTTTTTTTTTTGATACCCAAGGTGTCTGGATCTTTTGACCCGACTAGTCCTTGGGGTCACTATGATACCGTTGACATAGGACTGGCTCAGTTCGAGACAGAAACTCTCGTGCAGTGGCCCCAAGAAGTTAGATGTAGTGAAAAATGTTTGATCACGGGACCTCGCTTCCTAAGATGGAGTACCGTGTCCCCTCCAAACCAACTGATGTACCCAACATTTTTCGTTTATTTAAAAAATCCAAAGGTTACAAACTTAATATCTTGTGTAATGAAATAATCCTTGTCACTCGGCTTACATATGAGTCTTAAATGGTTCTAGTGGTTCAGTACAGCCAATGTACAGCCAATTCCTTATTAATCTTGTAGTTATAAAGCCACTAAGAAACACATCCCATGATGACTATTTTGTCCTTTTCTTCTAATTGGTTCCAAAATTAGATCCCAAACCGTTCAACTGTTGTTTGCATAGTTATTAAATTTGGATTCATGAATTATTCGGATGAAGAATTATTCAGATTAATTCATTTCATTAATTCAACGATTCAGTAAAAAAAGCGGAGATAATAAAATTCGAGTTTGGATTCGGATTCAGAAATTATTCGTTTACAAAAATAAAAAGCGGACAAAAAATTCGGATGTTATTTTTAATATTTGCAATACTTGTTTCATATTATCTATCAATTATCATATGTACATAACATACAAATGATATAAAAATTAAAATTTTAATTTTTAAAGATAAAAATATTATATTTAGCTCTTTTTATTTTTCTAAACTCATGTCCTCTTACTCAAATAATTGAATCAGAGAAAGAGAAATTGAGAGGTGGGACTGAGCACAAATTCAGCTAAACCCACGTCACCCACCATGCATATTTAGCTTAAAGACTAGAGAGAGAATAACGACTGTAAAACTTAGTCAAACCAACATGGGGTGAGATTTTTTTTTTTTTGTAGAAATGTGAGAGATTACCTCAAGAAAGATAAGCTTTATTGGTTTTTATTAAAAAAAGAAGAAAAATAACATTATGATAATAAATGCATTATAATCACACTATTTTCTAAAGGCTTATTGACTTATCAATGGTAAAGTTTTTTTTAACATGGGATAAAATTCGGTTATAATTCGGACAAAATTCGGTTTAGCCAAATTATTCATGAATTTTAAAAAAGTCTATAAAATTCGAGAATTTTTTATTTGATTCAGATTTGGACAGAATAATTCGTAAAATTCGATAAAATTCTATTCGACTGAATTATTCGAGAATAATTCGAAGAATTTAATAACTAGGTTGTTTGTGACCGGAGCATATGCTTGTTATTAGACAAGATGTATTTAATTTATTAGACTCTAAAATTTGACATATATGATTAATTTAGAGCATGTCGTCCATGATTTAAGTAAATAGAATCGGTAATGAAATTTTTCTATCAATTCCGATGTTGATTCCAATTCACTAAGAATCATAGCCTTAACCCTAGAAATCAAGAATATATGAATTGGCTAGAACCAAATTCAGAATTGATTGATTCTGATCTTGATTCCTCAAATTCAGATAACCTCTTTATCCAATGATAGAAATGGACATATCATCTTTTCCATGGTGTAAAATCTGAAAAAATAACATACTCCTTGTGACAATATTATTTTTTGATATTAAAAAGAAAAAAAAAAAAGATTGTTATTAGCTTCCATGGCCCCCATTCCTAAACACGGGGTTGAGGGAATAATGGCCTTGCTAGTTGATGTTCTTGTGCATCCTTTCATTCTTTCTACCAACGCTAGTGTAGGGGTCATGCAATTAGGTAGCTTTCTTTTTTTTTTTAAAAAAAAAAAAAAGAAAAAAAGAAAAAAGTACCTTTGTAAGATCAAGTTTACGTACAAGATTGTTCTCGTATATTCATAATCTAGGTATTTCGAATCCATTAAATACAGAGAGAGAAAGTGAATTCTAGATACCAAGACCAAGAGCGTATGAGACGTCAACTCGATACAGAACTGAGACTCCAGAACCGTAGGGGAAGGGGGGGGGGGAAAGTACCTTGTGGGTTATGCCCTCATCAATGATGGAGCTACTCAGCTGCTTGAATAGTTCGTACAGTGCTTCCACTTCCTTAACCGTAACTTCAAAGACAAACCCAGAAAGAGAAAACTGGTTCAATAAAAAAGCTTCAAAAGGGTAAGAAATGAATGAGCAAGCAGGAACGGTGGAACCCACATGGAGTAACATTGGCGAGTCGAACAATGTCAGGAGTCTTGAAGCGACATCCTCTTCTCTGTGGCAGGCAGTGGAAGCAACCACTTACGGCGAATACCACGACTTCCGTTAAGCCGATAAAAGGTAACACCACTACGCACAGCCGCTCGCTTATCCATTCCATCTTTTCTTAAATCCAGCCCCACTAAACACACCGACCATATATAGGATCGGAAGGATGAATTGCCAAATTCCGTTCTCTCTCTCTCTCTCTCTCTAGATCCATCTTTCCATCATAGGTTTTGGAGGAATTAGACGAAAAGATGGTTCCGTACATATCTTAAATTAATTAAGTCAGTGAAGTAATTATTCTAAGAAGATGAGACGTATTGAAGTTGTATCTGGGTTTCAAGTATTATGGAGAATTCCTCCTTCGTCTTGACGTATGAATCTTGATTAGTCATCGTCATGGAAACAATGATTAAAAAGATATGAATAAGTTAGGTCGTATTGACGTCTTCCACAAATTTGTTTCAGCTTTCATGTTAACGATGCTAGGGTAGAGACGTAGAGTGTCCCATCAAGAAATTTTCCCCATGTGGATTTCATGTGTCAATCAGAATTTTTCGTCGCATCCTTTTCTTTCTACAGCTTTGCATAGGTCGGTAGAACTTAGAATGAGATGATCCATCGTGTTTCAAAATGGGCGTTATCTTTTTTCTAACTAGGGTTTTAAAGATCTTGGACATCGCTTGATAATGTTTTTATTGTTTATGTGTCTAGAAATAGTAAAAATGATTTTTCACCTTTTTAAAAATAAAAATGAATTTTTTTATGTTTAATAAATTTGTTTCTCGAAATGTTTTTTATAAACATAGTATCACTAAAAAATCTAATAGTATCATCGGATGCCCAATAGGGAGAAATGGTTCGATTGTTTATTTTTAAGTTTAAATAATTGAGAAATTTATCAAGTACAACAACTTTTTTTTCTCTTTAATTTGTTTCTAGAAACGATGAAACAAGTCTGACTTGTTTTATCAAAATTGTTTCTAGAATGATAAATAAACATAAATTTTGATTTATGTTTACAGAAAAAAATAAAATAAAATAACTTTATCAAATATTTTTTAGACTATTTTTTTATTTTTTATAATAAAAAAATACAGAAATAACAGAAGTGAAATATTATCAAATGGTGCCTTCCTTTCAAGAGAATGAATGAAATTCTGTAATGACTGTTTTTGCTTCGTCATTTTGGATGAAAAAATTATTGCACCGAAAAAAAAGAAAATCAGAATGAAGCCAGAATGATTTCTGGTAAGAGAACGTGATCCACTTTCCACGTAGCCCATTATAACTTCAGAAAACCACAAAATTGATTAGGTAACACACTACAGAGTCTGCAACACTAGCTCATGTCAGGTAACATCACTCCATCATTAGAATAGGACTTGTCACGGCTTAAAATCAGATAATTGTACTCCAAGGGTTGCTCAATTGATAAAGAACAACACCTCAAAAATTAAGAGTTCAAGAAGAATTCAACTTTCCTAGTAACCTAATTGAAGGGAATTGTAAATCATACATTAGAGATGTATTTAATATAAATAATTCGGCCAGAAATGACTGGTGAATGTTAGTTCCTAATAACAAACAATAGTCATGGACATGACATGTAATTCAAAAATGTTATCGGAGAATCATTGTGTAACAAATATAGTGGTATGAATGAAATTTACTTGCAACCACCGTAGCAACCAAAGAAATGGAACCTGAATGGGTATTTTGGAAAATACCAAAACCTAGGATGATATTCGTAAACCCTAAGGTGAAGGGAATTATTCTATTTCTTTGATGCAACGGGTAGCAGCCAAATTTTTTAATGGTTATAAGGTGAAGGACATGAAATGGGCATAAGACATTGAAACTGATATGTCTGAGCCATCCAAATAGATTGAAGCCCAGATTGAGCTTTCACACATTTCTTACAAGCAAATTTTAGCTCATTGATTGTTCAATTAATTACACTTTCAATGACCTCCTGGACATGAATTCTCAAATTTGATAGCAGTTATAGCAGGCCACAGGACAAGAGGAAGATGAGGGGCGTTGACTATATATTATGCTCTTCCCATTGATCAAGTTGTAGCTCCTGGGGAGGAAGTGTGAGGGAAGGAAAGAAAGAGGAAAAAAAAAAAGGAATATGAAGAAACTATATATAGGCAAGGAATTCATAATCAGCAATAATAAAAACTGTTTGAAATAACATGGATTTAATTAATAATTATTACATATATGAAGTGGCTGTAGTTTAGTGGTAAGAATTCCACGTTGTGGCCGTGGAGACCTGGGCTCGAATCCCAGCAGCCACATATTTAACATTTTTGTTTCAAGTATGACTTCAAATAGATATCTGAATATTGGAGGATAAAATTTCATGTAGCCAACCCCATATATATAGATGAGATTTTACTAATTATTTGTTTGGGTTCTTCCCTTTTTACTTCTAATTTTCCTTTTGCTGTCTTTGATCGGATCCATGATAAGGAATTTAAGTGAGCAATGATTCTGGTTTCACCTACATTTTTCAAAATCAACACCTTCACCACCTCCAAGGATGATAATTAGTAGGGCTTCAACACACAAAAACCTTTAGGAAGCAAAGATTTAGCTTCAATGGCATCACTAAGTGGTCTTACATGGACCTGAAGCTTCAACTCCAATGGGGTAGCCGAGTTGGCAAGGGACCTTTGACTCCAGAAGCATGTGGTTCTGAGTTCGACTCCTCTTACCTCCTTGGAGCCAATCACATGGGGTGTTTAGTGCTCTTCACTGCTTTCAGTGAAGGTTGAATGGTTCTCATTTAACCCCGGTATGACCCAGTCCATGTGATTGTGGGGCATTCAAATTTTATAATTCATCCACTTTCGGAGAAGCCATCAACAGGGAAAAAAACATTAAAAAAAATAATAATAAATCTTGAGAAAATATGCATCTCTAATCCAGGAGAGAATACGAAGCAATTCACTTGAATGGTTCTCATTTAACCCCGGTATGACCCAATCCATACGATTGTGGGGCATTCAAATTTTATAATTCATCCACTTTCGGAGAGGCCATCAACGGGGAAAAAAACATTAAAAAAATAATAATAATAAATCTTGAGAAAATATGCATCTCTAATCCAGGAGAAAATACGAAGCAATTCACTGTCGCAACGAAGCAATGCGGTCAGATTTCCGACCAGCTAGTGTAAGCGTTACTTGACAAAATCTCTATCACTTCTATACACTAAATCTGAAAAACCATATCAACTCAAATATGGAAGAGTCATGTTCTTCAAAAGGTTGGGATTTCGAATAACAAAAGCCTTCCATTCTTCTTTGTAGATTTTACCATCCATGTCAGCATCAGCATCTGCAAAAGTCTTCTCAAAGAATGAAGATGTATGGAATGATCCTCCAAACGATGAAGCAAAAAAATGATTTTCCTTTTTGATAAACAAAGTAATCTTATTCAAACCCATGCCTTATCAATGATTGCTTCTACAATTTCATCTGACAGATGCACTTCAGACTCCAACAAAATAGCAATTACCATCTGCTTAACCTGCAAGTGACCAGTGCTTAGATGATACTCAACGGGAAAATATAAGAGAATCAAAATGAAATATTGCCTCTTAAAATGAGATCGAACTGTGTTTTTATTTTCTGCTAATGACTGGGTATCCAGATTAAACTGGTCCCGTGGGCTCATACTGACCCCACAATCGCATGGACCAAGTCACACCAAGGTTGAATGAGAATCATTCAACTTTCACTGAAAGCAGTGAAGAGCATTAAATACCCCCATGTGATTGGCCCCAAGGAAGTAAGAGCATTAAACACTAAGAGCATTAAACACTCCCATGTGATTGACCACGGGCTTGACCCCACAACTGCATTTCCCTTAGAAATTTTTTCTTTTTGGTAAAACATTTTCCCTAGATTTACATATCACATACAACATAAATTTGAGGATACTGATTGGTTTTACAATTTTTTTTTTCTGGTAAATAATCATTTATTCCTAGTTAAAGTTCGAAGAGCATTGAATAATGGTTAGAGTATGAGACACATGCATGGACATTACGGTACCTATACGACTATCAATACAGATCCGTTGTGGATTTTTTTTTCATTATCTCAAACCAATACAATGTAATAAAATTATATTAATACAAGAGTTAATTGATTGAATTAAACTCTGAAATTTAACATATAATTAATCAAGAGCATGTCATAAATGGTGTAAGTACTAACAGTTTAAACATTTACTTTATACAATTATAGAGTAAGAGAAGAAGGTACCTTGTGGATTAAGCCATCGTCAACGGGACGATGGTGTTACTCAGCTGCTCGTAGAGTCAGTGCTTCCACTTCGTTAACCGTAACTTGGAAGATTGAATTGAATTAAATCAATACCAATTTGCTGCTTCTGCTTCTGCTGATGCTGATGCTGTTCTTCTTCTTCCCAGATTCCATTCTCTTTCTCTCCTTCTTTATGTTCATCTTTCCATCATAGGTTTTGAAGCAATTTGACGAGAGGGTTCCCTTTATTTATCTACTCAAAACCAAGCTGCGTTGCTGTCAGATCCCATTTTTTCTCTCTCAAGGTCCATCCTTCCGTTAGGTTTTGGTCCTAGAGGATGATGATACATGGGAGATTCTGAAAGTAAAAGTTTGAAAAGACAGGTGAAGATGACAGGACCAAGATGACGACGTCTGTTGCGATCAAGTTTCATCACCTTCCTTAGGTTATCCATGAACAACCCAACCTATAGCAGGTCTGAAAGCTTGAAATTTTGTAGAGAATCAGATCAAAATTTCTTTATCACAGATCAATTAGTTTTAGCTCAATTGGATAATAGCCCATCTATTCCAAAATACCTGTGAAAAAGATTCAACAACAGAAAATCAAATCAACGTTTTACAAGTGCTGCTGTTCTTCCAGATTCCATTTTACATTCCAAAAAAAAAAAAAAAAGGGGGAAGATTAGGACCAGGGGTTCCCTTCGGGTTCCAAAAACAGAAGGCTACAAGAAGGTGGTCCCAAGGTGGTCTCACTCTTCCGTCTTCTTCCTTTCAATCTATAGACAGCACACTTATCTGTACCTCACATCAGGTATGATTAGGGGAGGAAGACAGAGATCTCTACTCACATATCTTTGAGGTTGGAAAAATAAATAAAGGAATTGGTCAGATGTTAAAATAAAGCTTTAAAATTCCATTACTATTAAGAGGGTGCATGTAATGCTTAAATTAGATTATGGGTTAAAAAAATTCGATTCCTATGTTGTTTCATTGCAGACCTAATGGTTAAAATTATCATATCACTAATCTACATGACATAATTTGGTGGGTTATCTTTAAATATTCGTTTTTTTTTAAAGTAAAACTCTATGGATAGCAACCATCTATAAAACCATTTCCCTTGTTTGTTTGTTTCCCCTTCTGACTTAGTCATTCTAATCTAAATTTAAAATTCTATGCCCAATATTCAGTCTTCTTATTTCGTTTATTTAATTAATTATCATTAATTTAAAATCAAGTATTTACCACGTGTATTGAATTTGGCTCATTTGGAATTATCAGACATAATTTAGGTGGATTACCCTTAGATACTCTACAACAACCATTTATAAAACCATTTGTCTTGGTTGTTTTGTTTCCTCTTCTGCTTAAGTCATTCTAATATAAATTTAACTATCACTTTTTTTTTTTTTTTTTTTGATAAAGGATTATCACTAATTTAAGATCAAATATTTACCACGTGTGCTGACTCATCCAAAATTGATTCTTGTGTGAGTAGAACCTGATGCGGTAAAAATTGACCGGATGACCTTCCCTACAGTTCTTAGTGCTTCAGCCAGCCTGCACATAAGAGAGGACAGGGGAGAGCCGGGCTGACTCGACGGGGGACTCTCCGATGCCTAAGTCAGATCTTTCCACAGCAGATGCTCAAGAGAGCTTTTCCAGTAAAAAGAATGATTGATCCATCCCCATGATGGAGGCTTACCTTGGTATTTATAGGCTGTTAGTGGAGAGAGAAGGAGGGAAGTTTGTGGAGAGTCCGGTTTAGGCGGAGAGTCCTTGAGGGGAGTGGCTCTGTGATTTTGGGAATATTCCGGGTTCCAGGGAATATTCTGAGAATATTCCCCATTGATCTTGGAGGTACAAGTTGTGAGAGGGGTGGACGCCTCTGATGACATGTAGTGGATAGAGTCCTGCCCCCGTGATCAGGGATTACGTTCTTTGAATGTAGGAGTGGACGAGAGCACGTTTCTGGGTGCCTTACTTGACTGTGTTGAGCCGAGGTGATAGGTCAGCTGAGGTGACTGGTAGCACGGCCTGATGGAGGGCCGAGATGGCGGCATGGCCTGATGGAGGGTCGAGGTGGCAGCACGGCCTGATGGAGGGCTGAGGTGGTAGCACGGCCTGATTGAGGGCAGAGGTGGCAGCTCACCCTGATGGAGGGCCGAGGCAGTAGCACGGCCTGATGAGATGCCGAGGTGGTAGCAAGGCCTGATGGAGGGCCGAGGTGGTAGCACGGCCTGATGGAGAGCCGAGGTTGCAACACAGCCTGATTGAGGGCCGAGGTGGCAGCACGACCTGATTGAGGGCCGAGGCAGTAGCTCGCCCTGATGAGATGCCGAGGTGACAGCACGGCCTGATGGAGGGCCGAGGTGGCGGCACAGCCTGATGGAGGGCCTAGGTGGCAGCATGGCCTGATGAAGGGCTGAGGTGGTAGGATGGCCTGATTGAGGGCCAAGGCAGTAGCTCGCCCTGATGAGATGCCGAGGTGGCAGCACGGCCTGATGGAGGGCGGAGGTGGCGGCATGGCCTGATGGAGGGCCGAGGTGGCAGCACAGCCTGATGGAGGGCCGAGGTGGTAGCACGACCTGATTGAGGGCTAAGGTGGTAGCTCGCCTTGATAGAGGGCCGAGGCAGTAGCACGGCCTGATGAGATGCCGAGGTAGCAGCACGCCCTGATGGAGGGCCGAGGTGCAACCTTGGTCAGGACGATCCCTACCCGTGCCGTGGTTGGGAAGAAATACCCTCATCAGAACCAATGCTGCCTCCGTGTTGGCTTACATTATTATCATTTTCCCCCTTCTTTCATTTGTATCTAATTAGGACAAAGAGATTTTGATAAAAAGCTATGTTTGGTTGCAAGGGAATTAAAAGGAAGATAAGTGAAATTTTCATACTTAAAAAAAAATATATATATGCAATCATTACCCATGTGATTTTAACATTAACTTCAAATCATTCCATATTTGGTTATTATAAAATTTCATTTCACTTCGCATCCAAAACCCTTTGCTATAATATGTAATATAAAAATTATATGTAAGAACTCGTTAAAAAAATTAAGTAGTTTACACAATTATATGGGATAATGATTATAAACATTTATTAAAATATGAAAAGTTCACTTCCCTTCCCTTTAAATTCCCATTGCAACCAAACGGGCCTAAAGCCAAAAAACCAACATTCAGCACAAACATCTTCCACATAATAGATTGTAATGTGGAGTGATGTTTTTGAACTAGGTTTATCAAATCTAACACGTTCAGAGAGTTTCACTAGACCGGCACAAACATCTTCCACATAATAGATTGGATTCACCGGTGAGGAAGGGTGAGAAGGGAGATGCTAGAGGTGAGAGAGAAAAATGAGGGAAGGGAAATCACCTTTCTTCATTAAGCAAGTAACATTTTTCCATTTTTATTTTATATAAAAAACCTATATTGGTATAAGTAATGAAAGATGCTGGTGTTGCTTTTAGATAATGGAAGTGTCATTGTGGTGTAGGATCTGATGGAGAGGTTTGTCTATCTTTATCTTCTTCTTCTTTTTTCTTTTTTTTTTTTTTTTTTGGGGGGGGGGGTGTGTCAACGGATATCTATGCTTTTGGCTTGACTAGTCCCCAGGACCTATATTGATCCCACAATCGCATAGACTAGGTCATACTAGGATTGAATGAGAACTTTCAACTTTCATCGAAAGCAATGAAGAACACTAAACACCCCGTGTGAATGACCCTAAGGAGAAGTAGCATTTGAAACCATCAATCAACTTGATAGGAACACTTTGTTGGATTTGTGTAAGGGTGTTCAGGTCAATTTCATGACAACAAGAAATGAATACTAAACACTGGCTGGTAATTTTCAGAATAGATTTTGAGCCTAGAATGCATTTTGAAATGAGATAATAGAGAAGAATCAGATTTCAGAATGCACTCTAAACCCGGAATCTATTCCAAATGCATGCCAAATGTGTCTACATCCCTTGGATTGAATTGTTATAGGATTTGATTATGTATCAGCAATCCACAAGCTTTTGAACAATGCTCTAAAAACTACAAGCCAAGCACTAGCTTTAGAAGGTGTATCAATGGTTCAAATGCCAGATCTCCATCTAGAAATGACTAAATCAATACAAGGGTCCAATTTACAGAGGTCATAAGTGAACGACATGCCTCACATGGTACAATATGAGGAGATAAAGTGCAAAAACTGTAGAAAGATGTAGACAATCCCGGAGGTAACATAAGTGTAAAGATGATGAATGTTAATGAATCAGGGAAGGCCAGGTTCACCACGGAATCCAGGTACAGCCCTACTTCCAGTTTTATCTGAATAGATGTCAAAATCCTTCTGGCTGCCTTCAATGTTGCAAAGGAGGAGAACACACACAACTAAGGATTCAGCAAGCCCTACTAGTTTGAATTTCAATGTGCTAAACACTAGTTTGACCTGAAATGGGAGAGAGAATGAAAATAATATTGTCTGCACAAGGTATCCATCAAAATTAGATCCGTTCAAAATCAGTCAATAGGATGGAACTATCATGTAATACTTGATTAGTTGCTCAAGCAAATCTCCAAGAAACAGATAGACGTATTTAAATGGGTTCAAGAACTGAGAACTCAGGCAACTGAATGAGGATAAGATCACTCATCAAAGCTTGATCTTGATATGGAATAACAAGTCAAGACCTCCTGCTGCACACAGCAAAAGTCCAGATCTCCTGCTGCAAGTATTAATTTTCTTATTTTTGGGTTGTTATGCATGCGCACACATAGTAAAACAAGCATCCTGGAAGTATAGTCTAAGCCATTCAAAGAGTTTGAAGCCCTGATTGAGCATTCAAACATTTCTTACATGCAAATCTTAGCTCATTGTCTGTTCAATTAGACTTTCAATGACCTCCTGGATATACCTTCTCAAATTTGAGAACAGATACCAGGCCACAGGCAAGAGGAAAATGAGACGCATTGAATATTATGCTTTTCCCATTGATCAAGCGACAGCTCCTGGGGAGGAAGGGTGGCTTAAGGGAAGAAAGAGAAAAATAGGAAATACAAAGAAACTATTTATGAGCAAGGAATTCATAATCAGCAATAATAATCTCTGTTACAACATAAGATGGATTAAATCAACGAGTATGAAATAGGCCAAATATTTATCCGTGGCAGGGCCTTCAACAACTAAGATAAGGAATTTAATTGACCAACAATTCTGGTTTCACATGCTGCAGAACCAACACCTCAACCAGCCGCAAAGATGATTAGTATAGCTTCAACACACATCACAAACCTTTTGGAAGGAAAGATTCAGCTTCGATGACATCGCTAAGTGGTCTTAATGGACCTGAAGTTCCCAGAATCTCTTTGATAGTCTTGAGCAAGCAAATTCCAATTCAATCCTCAACCACAGTGTTGAAAACAAAACTTGGAAATACTGTGGTGATGTCCCTGAAAGATGATAAACATGTAAATAAAAGAGCATCAAGTTTTAAGATATAAACATGCAACGAACCAAGAATAAAAATGTGAGCTCAATAGGGATTCTATTTATATCAACCTACAGTAAACTATATAGAGTACATATTTCACGAAAAGATACTAGTTTTAGAAGCATAGTATACCATTAATTCACAAAATATCTACCACTTTTACACACCCTAAATCTAAAAATATGCATATTACCTCAAATATGGAAGAGTCATGTTCTTCAAAAGGTTGGGATTTCGAATAACAAAAGCTTTCCATTCCTCTTTGTTGATTTTACCATCCATGTCAGCATCAGCATCTGCAAAAGTCTGCTCAGAGATTGAAGATCTAAAGAATGATACTCCAGAACATGAAGCAAATAAAAATGATTTTCCTTCCTGGAAAACAAGATGAACTTGTCCAAACTCATGCCTTATCAATGATTGCTTCTACAAGTTCATCTGACAGATGCACTTCAGACTCCGACAAAATAGCAATTACCATCTGCTTAACCTGCAAGTGACCAGTGCTTAGATGATACTTTTCTATGTCGGGATCTCAACAAAGAAACATAATAGAACATATGATAGATCACAAATAAAAAATTAATGCAGAATCAACATGAAAGAATTGCTTCCTAAATAGAGATGGAATTGTGCTAACAACTCAACAGCGAATAAGTTTCAAAATCAAACGAGACTTCTGGTTGGAGTAATCCACTAACTCAGCTCCAGATCATCAAAAGAAGTAACTTAAGTAATTTTTCTTGGACAAAGTTTTCCTTGACTGCAAGGTGAGCT
The DNA here is from genome assembly GCF_013358625.1 of Macadamia integrifolia. Classification (NCBI taxonomy): domain Eukaryota; kingdom Viridiplantae; phylum Streptophyta; class Magnoliopsida; order Proteales; family Proteaceae; genus Macadamia; species Macadamia integrifolia. The sequence goes on along the minus strand of NC_056561.1, from coordinate 37,621,522 downwards.
TCAGAGCGGGATCCAAGGGTCCAGAAATCTTTCCCCCCCCCCCCCCAACCCTCTGAGTGGCCTTGATCACCGGCAGTGAACAGATTCCCATTCACCGTGGGTGCAGGGAAACTCGATCAATTTTTCTTTAAGTAGTTTGGGAGAGTGAAATTTTTTTTTCCCCGTAATGAACTCATATTGCCTTAAAGGTTGGTTATAACTCAAAATCTCTATCACAATATATTAGGGAGAAAGAACTCTGCCAACTGGCGTTCCCTAGACCCAGACAAAGCTGGGTGTGAAAAGACCCAGCTGCCCCATGTGTGCTGGGTATTTCAGACCCAGCTGTGTCTGGGGGTAGTGGGCGTGAACGGGCAGAATTCCTCTCCCCTATATATATAATTACACAACCCATGAAAGGCGCTACAAATCAACTCACTATTCCTTTTCATGATCAAAATAAAGCAAACAAATATAAAAGTACTACCCAACAACATCTAAAATCAACATTGCTACTTTCCGTTATGTGATACCTACTAAATAGAAAATATGTTCCTGTTAGAACATGTTTGTTAGACTGAGATCATTTCTGGGAGATAAAAGAGAGTATGAAGGATTATATTTTCATAAATATGTCACTAATTGCCACTGAGGTGAGTTATAGGAGAAATGGTTTATAAAGGTAGAAGTCTCATGTTCAATTATCAAGAGGTCCTCCTCAACATTCTCTGCTCTTTTTGTGTACTCTCTGATCTTCTCCACACAGAAAAGAGCTCAAAGAAAATAAAAACTGAGGGGGACCAGTTCTGTGCACGCCTGGCATTTTAAATCTGCGGCACATCTGATGCAAGACTAGATGACTTTGAGGGAAGACACAAAAGTAAACTCTTTTGCTTTCCACATAATTCAAGCTTTTGCCCATACAAGTCATATGAGCTAAAATCTAGTCAGGTTAACAATATTTTTAGTACAAATCTTTGGCATACAATGAAAACCATCACTAAAAACCAACAGGGTAAAAGAAGAGAGACTCACTTCTTCCCGTTCAATATACCCTGTTTGTCTCAGATCATAAAGCCTAAATGCAACTGCAGAAAATCAAAGAAGACACAAACAAGTTACAGGCATGATGTATTTTAATTATATAAACAACCACAACATGGTTTCCAAACCCTTACAATCAATTTTGTCCTCCAAAGGAGCATAAGGATGGAAGACACTGAGTGCATGGACAAATTCATCAAAATCAATAACACCATTTCTCTTTTCATCGAAAATATCAAAAACCTGTTACAGCAAAGACAGTGACAGAATAATTAGCACAAACCTAAAACCGAAAAGAAAAGTACTTGTAACTTGCCAAGTGTAGAGTTTAAAATTCCAGTTGATGAGCCTCATTCAAGCTTATCAATCCCAAAGGGGGTGCTAATAATATTAATGACTCTATAACCATGGTATATACTCTTAGCCAATTCCAGCACCTCTCTATTCCAAAGAGTGATATAGCCATTTAGTAGAAGGAAGAACATGAAAGATAATTTAAGGCATGAACTTACCCTATCTAAGAAAAGATTCTCTCCAGATGGAGTCTTGAATAATGCCAGTCGGAGCTCTTCCTATCAAATAACTGACAAATTAATTATAAGCCTATTATGGCATGGAAACACTTTGTACAAGTCACGGAAAAAAAATACAAAAGTGGAAAATTAGAGATTTCAATTTTTTTCCAGTGAAAGTCACCAAATAATGAATTTTCAGTCGCTAACCAATCAGCAAAGTTGAAAAGTAAGAATATTATTCTTTATTTTTTGGACAAAAACTAACATGATTTATTATGAAGAAACTCCCGAATGGAAAATTTTTCATCAGGAAAAAGGTACAGTAGAATGAAGAAGGGAAGGGGGGGGGGGAATGATCCACCGAACATAAGAAAGGAACAGAGACAAGCTCTTGTTCTATATTACTGATAGCGTACAGGTCCCTATTCCCTTGATTTTGTTGTTAAATTTAATTTTTTTTTTGGAGGTATACTAGTCTAGTTTGAGAGTTGGTTCAAACATTGAATGAGTTATGAAATGTGTTTCGACTGAAGAGGATGTTCAGTTGGATTCTAATCTAACAGTAGTTAGACCTGATGGCATCTCTATGCATTCTTTTCAGATCACTTCCCTTGCAGAAACTAACCTTTTGGAAACGTTAATGAACTTAACAAAACAAGTAATGAACACAGATTAGATAATTACAAAATTCAAACCCATATTTTGAACAAAAAAAAATATAAAGTATTTAGAATTCGGACGACTAGAAATTCTCACCAGATGGAAGAAAAGGGAAAAATAAAATCCAGAGTCACAAAAAAGTTTGCCCTAGAATCACATATCACATAACATTAACATAATTCTCTTTCTCATTACCCTGAGGATTGTTCCTCAAAAATTAGAAAAAGAGTGTACCTTGTGTATTAAGCCATCGTCAATGATGGAGCTACTCAGCTTCTTGAACAGCTCGTACAGTGCTTCCACTTCGTTAATCGTAACTTCAAAGACAAACCCAAGAGAGAAATAGAGAGATAAATAAACTTCTAGAACAATTTCCCCATTGGATCAAAGAAGAAGAAGAATGTATTTATATTATTAAAGAACTGAAAAAAGGAACCCACATGGAGAACCCTTGGCGAGTTCAGCAATGTCAGGAGTTTTGATGCGAAACTTTCTCGGTGGACGGATGTCGAAACAACAACTTGCAGTGGATACCACAACTTCAATTAAGACAATAAACGGTATGACCACTGCGCACAGCCGCTCACCTATCGTCAGAGAGCTCGAATCCTACGAAAGTAGCAAGAAAAGCAGATCAGTCAAAGAATCCAACATCTCAGAAGGATAAAGAACAAACAAATTACCAAACAGAGGATTGGAAGAAAGAATTGAATTAAATCAATACCAAATTGCTGCTGTTGCTGCTGTTCTTGCCAGATTCGATTCTCTTTCTATCTCTCTTTAGGTCCCTCTTTGATCTTTCCATCATAGAATTTTGATTTTTGAACAACAGGCCAAGAGGGTTTCCTCTATTTATCTGTTTACAGGAAAACCAAAGTCTAGAAGTAAAGGATACATGGGAGGTTCCGAAAACAAAAGTGTACAAGGCAGAGGTAGATCAAAGGTCAATCACAGTCGTTACAGGTCAAATTTTATATCAATTTGAAACTGCCCACCCATTACAAGCTGCTGCTTCTGCTGCTGTTCTTGCCTGATTCCATTCGATAATCCATTCGATAAAGACGACCTTCGAGTCATATTACGGGTCGTTCATCTTTCACATTTGAACGAGAGGGTACCTTTTCTTTTTTATTTTTTTTTTGATGAAACGAGGGTACCTTCTCGGTAGGGATATCTGTGGAGAGAATGCTGCATGCTCACGTGGTCCTTGCGAAATGTGCAGGGGTAGGGTGGTCATTTTGCAATCCCTGTATCTTTGGCACAAAGAGCCAATGATTATGTAATAACCCTATGAGCAAGCCACAAGGTATATGTAGTACCATACAGTCTGGGTAGGGTCTTCTACAAGTTGTCAGATTTACGGGATCGGGTTCCGCTCTAATAATTGTATCCTCCAAGTCTCTCCAATGATTATTCAAAGGCGGCTAATACTTGGGGATTTGTGTCCAAGCATTCACAGCATTTGAATGAATTATTGGAAGATCGATGATGTTGGAGAGGATCCCAATCCCAATTTTGCTCCGTATGTTTGGTACAAGTTGTTGATAAAATTTTGAGTAGATAATCTTGTAAGGAAAAATCTAAAAGTGGATAATTTTGTAATTTTCTTTTTTTTTTTTAAATTGATTTCCGACCATTATGATCTGATTGTACCTGATTCAGAATTTTAAACTCCTGGTAGAAACCTAAAGATAATTTATTATTATTATTATTAAGAGATTTAAAGATCCTCAGTTCCTTGCTCTGGGGGTGGGGGGGGGGTTCAAGTTTTAACTTTTTACTCGATTTAGAGTGTGTAAGGACAAGAAATTGCCAGCAATGAATTAGAGGTATATGAATGAATGTCAGAATCACATCATCAATCCACATGGCATTACTAAGGTGGGTCTCTAAGGATAGTATTGTTTATAAGACCTTTTGCCTTGTTTGTTTGTTTCATCTATTGATGATTTTAAGAAATTATAATTCAAGTTTAAATTCTAAACCTAATACTCGATTCTATTCTTTAGTTTATATTTGAGAAATTTACATTTACTTCCCTGATGTTTGCCCTTATTATATTCACACTTTGCATTCATTTATTACAAATAAATCCACTCAAACCTAAAATCGCGAGAGACCTTTAAAGCTCAATCTGCCAGGGGAGGTGGAAGGGTAAAGTAGGTATCATCATTTATTGTTTGATTTAACAATCAAGCATTACCATGTGTGCTGACTCATCCAATTATGGCTCTTTAATATAAATATGGGCGAAAGGACTCTATCCTGCTGGCACAGAAACACCAGAATGTTGGATCAATGAGAGGACATGCATCAGCATCTTTAGTGCCCTGGTGTAGGGGGCAACATCATATATATATATATATTTTTTTTGGCCTGTCTCTTTTGTATTTTTTTTTTCTTCCACAATAGAATTTTTTTTGCTCCTTAGAGAAATGAACTCTATCAAGGAACGTAATATACACTAACACTTCCTTGCATATATCTCTTTACTCCCCCTATTAAATGATACATCTACCCTTCTACTGTGAGAGTAAAGAGATAAACTCAAGAAACACTAACATATGCTACACTCTCGAACAAAGAACTACTTTCCTTTTTCTTTTGTGGGTATAAGTTATGAAACATGCAGATATTATTCTTCATTGATTATTAATTTTTCTAGGTTGGTGTAGAGATATATGTGATGCATATTTATGTGAATTTGCTATAGCATGCTATCATACATGGATCTGATGGAGAGATGTGTCTTCTTCTTTCTTCTTTTATGACTATTTGCACTCATCTGTGTTAGGTTGTTCAGGCCAATTTCATGACAGGGGGAAATGATTAGTAACCAAAAAAAAAAAAAAACATTTTTGTGTTGCACCTGCCTGAAACTGATCCTTAAACCTCCATTCATTATCCTAACATTAACCCATACTTCTTGGTAGTGTTGTTTTTTTTTTTTTTTTTTTATAATAATTTTCTTCTCTTTTCTTGTTGAAATGTATTATGTTGGGGGTGGGGGAGAGGCTGGGTGGCTGAGGGTCTGCATGTCAACATAAAAAAAAAAAAATACTTTTTATGTTTTTATGTTTTGTGAGAACACATTTGAACAGAATATATATATATATATATATGTGACGTCCCGCCTATTTTTATGTTTTTATTTATTTATTTATTATTTTTTTTTTAATGAATCAGGTGAAAAATAACACATTTGGAATAATTTTGAGAAATAAATTGAAGGTGATTTTTTTTAACAGAAACCAAATAAGGTAACTAAAAGACCAAACATAATAATTAACAACTCGAATATTGCTGCCTCCACTACCACCAGCAGAAGAAATAGTTTTGTTGATATCATTCCATAAGTGATTTTGTTTTTTTAGAGGTAGATTTTATTTTTACAGTTTTAGCATACAATATCATTTTATACAGATTTATTACAAATTAACAGAAACATACAAAAATAATTCTAACTCAAAGACGTTGCCATACACACCCTGATTGTCTTTTTCAGAGAATAGGAATCCTATTTTTGATCATTTCAACCCCTTATTGTGAGAGTGGGGACAGGACCACCATACATGGCACCATGCATGGAACCTTTTATCAATTTGTTATTAAGTGTTTTAATAGGGTTGGATTAGGATTATATAGGATTATATAAGTCCTATTCTGTTTTAAGTCGTTTTCTAGTTTGTTATATTATATTATTAGTTAAATATTGCCTTGATCATTTCCTTTTTAGTGTTTAAATCTTTTTGTAGTCTTTTATGTAAGTTTTTTAGGGGGTCTATCTTTGTACACAAATTTGATTAATTAGATTTTGGCTTGAGCTTTTTCTTTATGTTGTAAGATCCATATTTATAATATGTAAGGTGCATTATTATCTTCTTTTTTCTTTTTTCTTCTCCTTCTCTCCATAAGTACTCAAATAAGATAATTTCACACCTCCTAATCTGACCACAAGATTTAATTAATATTTTGACATCTTGTTTTATAGTCTAAGAACTGTTATTGTCTAGAATTTTCTCTCTATTAGTTCCTTATTTGCTGTGATTTTTTTTTTTTCTTTTTCAGGATGAGAAAGAGAAAATATCATTAATTAGGAATAAAGTTCAACATGATGAGGTTAGGATCTGTAAATTTAGTTTTTTTGTTCATAGCTATAAGGCTATGCTTTTTAACAAAAATATCAGTCCCTTGTTAGCCTTGGGACAAAAAAATAGGTTTCAACTAAAAATCAGCTATATCAAAATATAAGGACTAGTGCTCTATAACCATGATTTGGCTCTATCACCTATCAAAAGGGGTCCCATCTCCTTTGCATCACTCCAGATTTCATCCACTTCCCACCCTTCTTCCTAGGCATGCTTCATCCCATAGGGTAGGCCTCTGATTGTTGCTTCAGTGATTTTTCCTATCACCATATAGTTGGTATAAAGTAAAGACACATCTTCCTGCTGTGATATTTGAGTTCCTGATTTTTGGGATCTCAAATTACTAATTCTGATCCAGCCATTCTTTTGAAGAGTTGTTCCTTAGGCTTTTCTATTTTATCAACTTCATTGTGATCCTTCATTTGAGTTTCTGAAATCTATACCTTTAGGTCTCCCCATCCCACCACACACCAACCCCCAACCCCCAACCCCCACCCCCCATCACCCCAAAAAAAAAAAAAAAAAATTATCCCTTTAGGCTTCTTAGAAACCCATCAAAAGAGAGAGTAAAACCTATAACTTCCCTGATCAAACATAAAAGTACAGCTGATAATGCAAGAGCAAAAACACAGAGTTTAAAAAGATTATTTGGAGTAGCTGTTCATCCTAAAATGAGGTAATCAGAGCACCCTTAAAAGACCATTCAGCATTTCATCATTATCATAAAACATAAAAATATATATATATATATATATATATATATTTATGTGTGTGTGTGTGTGTGTGTGTGTAGTGTGTGTGAAAAAGACCATTCAGTGTACTCATCTGTTTTCGGGTAAAAGCTTCTTTTTTGCCCGTATAGATTAAAAATAAATGTAGACATGCGTATACACAATTGCATACTGTTAGCAAGATTATTTTACAGATCAAAGGAACACATCTTTTTGCAGATTATTTTACAGATCAAAGGAACACATCTTTTTGCATTCCAATACTATTGTTGTACCATCGCTTTCTTCTTTCCTTTTTCTCTTCTCATTTTCTTCTTCACAACAATTAACAGCACAAGATCAGATGTATACATTGCCAATGCTTCCATGCATCCGTGAATGATCCTCCTCGCCACTCCAAAAACATGAAACAATTGTTTCCCCCACCCTCCTTCCCTCAGCTGAGAAACTATTATTCACAATTGACAATTCTCTACTGAATGGTTAAAAAATAAATTCCCTCCGCATTTTCCAGTCATTTAAAAAAGGATCCCCACTTCAATGGACAGAATGTTCTTACTTTGTTGGGTTGTGGTTCCCACTTTGAATGAACCAACAGCCCCAATTCGGTCCAATGATTTTTTTTTTTGTTCCCCTTCCTCTCTTCTAATGGATGCTCGTCTCAAATGATACCTGCAACTAGAGTTCTGCTGCCCCCAGCTTCTTTAAGCCTCAAGAAAAGTTGTCCGGGGAATTCTTGCTGCTGCTACCGTAACTTCCTCTCTAATTTGCGCCTAATGCCTAAGTTCTTTCAACAGCTAGGCGCTGAAGATGCTTGAGACGGAACATAAGCTGAGCGAAAGAGGGTCGCAGGTTTGGGTCACTTCACAGGCAACAAAAAAACTCATTAGATTAAATTACTGTTATCCAAGAATTAAATCAGTGAGGTTCATTATGACATTTTCCTCCCCTTTTTTGCTTTTTTTTTTCCAAGTCGAAAGAACCTCTGGTGAAATTCTTATCTCATTCAAGCATACCCAGGTGGGGACATACCTTTGCCAACAATCACTAATGATTTGCCCCACAATTGGGTCAACCTCTTCAGGTATATCAAGACGTCTATTTTGGAATCCAACGGCTCCAACTACCTGCATTGGATTCATCCAACTCCATGGCATTCGTAAGGTAGCCAACTCCCACAATATCACACCGAAACTATAAACATCACACCTGCAAGCAGGTTAATCTGATTTCATCAGCACAATGCAAAAGAAAAATTCAGCAGAACTGCCCAATTTGTCGAGGGTGTGGTTCCTGCAGGAATATAATCAATTTCTCTACTTACTTCTCATTGGATGGTTCATTTCTGAGAACCTCTGGTGCCATCCATTCTGCCTGCAATTCAACAGAAACCCCTAGACTTAGCTGACAACCTCAGACTACAATCAGATGTATATCTAATTTTTCAGTATTGAACAATTTTGTCAAAGTCCCAGGCATTATTCTTAGGCAACAAAAGTTTCTTGTTATTTTATTTTGCCCTACTTCTAAGTTGCTTCCCGAATAAAGCATGTTGGGAAAAAGGGGGGGGGGGGGAGGGGAGCAAAATAAAGCCATTTCTTTAATAAAATCCTTGATTATTTATTCCCCTCCCCCTTCCTCCAAAAAAAATATGAAAAGCAAGTCAAAATGTAATCAAGTACTTGCCAAGAAGTAAACAGGAACTACTGGACCTATGTTCAAAATGGACAAAAAGTGAAAACATAACAAGAGAAAATTAATCACAGATATAAAGCAATTAGTTGGAGTCTCCACAGAGAATTACCGTTCCAGCAGTAGATTTTGAAGACAAATATGTGTGATGTTGCAAACGTGATAACCCAAAATCACAAACCTGCACACACACACACAAAAAAAAAAGGATATAAAATATCAGAATCTTTTAGATGGATTTCTATAGGGAGGTCAGTAACAGGCCAGTACCTTAAATAGACAGAATTCTGCTTCAACAAGGCGGAAGAGAGAAAAAGCATAAAAAAGAACTGCACTACTACTGACCCAAAATACTACGTACTAACCAAAGAAAAGGAAGTTTGAAGGAATCATTTGAGCTCAACGAGCTCTAGTTTTTAATTTGAAGGTGCCAAAATAGGGTAGAGAGACTAGGAAATTGCAACATCTAAAAGAATAAAATTGTGCAATAAACAATTAATGTATTGAGGAAAAAGAATTAACTAAGTTATGTAAGTATAGTAATGAAAAGCCTAACTTGCTCGCTTAAAAATGTAATAATCAAGGTTCTTGAAACACAGGAAAAACTTGAAATTTCAAACAGTGTCGAGAGAGTTCTTTACGCATTTGCCAAGATTTTGTGGTTCAGAACCTGATACCCCCTTCAACGGTAAATCTCTGCTAAGTGTGACTAAATTAATTAATTTGAAGACAGAAGAAAGCGTGGAAAGTTCACCATCATATTGAAATCTATAATCAGCAGGTGCAATTAAATTATGGTCTACTGTTGAACATCCAAATATCAACTGTCCGTTAAGATTTAACAATTTAACATATGCATTAGTCTGTGATATCACTAACTATCAAAATTGGCATTAAGCAGACTTGGCACAGCTGTTAGCACTATCAAAATTGACATTCTAGAAAGGCATATAAATATATAATAATAGAAAATAATAAAGATGGTCTGAAAGCACTTTTAAAGCCAAATACTTGGTAAGAACCAAACCTTCACAACCCAGTCTTTATCAACAAGAAGATTAGGGGACTTCAAATCTCGATGTACTATAGTGGGATGGCTAGTGTGCAAGCAATTCATTCCCTTTGCCTGCGAACAATAAGGGAAACTTAGTTGGCATGCCTACAACCAGTTGCTGCAAACTTGGAATGATGATGATTTTCACACATATACCACATCCAGTGCCATTCGTAATCGAAGCTTTTCATCTAGTTGAACGTTGGGCCGATGCAATAACCTGTGTAAACTCCCCCTGCAGACAAATGGGATAGAGAGAAAATCACAAATTAAATGACAAGATTCATCAACTCAACAATCAGTGCTCACTACAAAGAACCAATATGGATGCTGTAATAAAGATAGCTTTTCCCACGAAATTTCTTCTGGGAAACTTTATGGTATGATGAGAACTGAAAAAAGAGAGTATAATTAATTTAAAAGTCATTGCAATGAATCAGAAGTCTCACAAAAACAAATTGAATGTTGTTTCCTGAGGCAAATATTATGAAATTTCTCCTCCCACATCTGCGGTGTGGAAACTCAGAAACTCTGAATCATCTTAGCAACTTAAATGTCGTCTAAATTTACCACCAATTTGAGGTGTCTGCCCATAGTTGTCAGGCTATGCCTAGTCGTCCAGGTGTCTTGGATGCCTTGGTCTCCTTGTTGGTGTTGCCTTGCGTCTAGACCACCCCTCCAATGCCTTGGGTTGCCTAGATGCCGTGACAACTATGGTCCTGCCCCAAGAAAATTCATATTCCCCGCAGACAGCATACAAGGAGTACAATCATCAAAAGTGATTTCACATTCAGTAACACCCCCCGTACCCCTTCTGAGAGAAAATGATTGAAGAAGCCATTTCATACAATACCATGATGAGAAAAATTAAAAAAAAAAAAAAGCAGCTTTGTTTATTTCTATTGAATAAAAAAAAAATAACAATCTCAGTATGCCATAAAAAAGGATAAATATAACAACCTAGGAAGAAACTCTGTCATTATTGACAAATTTGGAGGGAGAGTAACTGCTCCCATAAAAAGAACAATGTTTGGATGCCGCAGCCTTTGCATGATCCTAATCTGCAAAATAGCACCAGTAGACATTGGTTTCAATACTTTGTTAAGAAGATTGAAAAAAGTAAGAACATGATTCATACTGTTTTAGCAGTACATGAAAGAGGTTATCTTTCTGATGCTTACTTCACATCTGAATTGCTCCAATGCATCACCTGAGAAATCTTGGTTCAAGAATTTTTTCACAGCAACTTCCTGTTATATAGTACTAACTCCATCAAACCAATAAAAAACCAAGAACAATCTTGTAATGGCAGAACCACTCATAAAGCAAAGTTTCTATAACAAAAAGCTCCATGATCAAAAGTAAATTAGGATACAATTTGTGTAAAAAAAAAAATGATAATTGGCCATGGATTATCTTAATACCAAGATAAAATAACAGCAAAGAAAAAAAATTCAAATATCACACTAGCACTTCTAGTAATTACACATCAGCATATCAAAACTCCTATTTGACAAAAAATCTTCAATTGAGGAAGCTAAATTTGTCCTTCATAGGCAACCAAAGACTGAAGTACAAAAGGAGAAAGGGCTGATGAAGAAAGTCATTTCTAATAAAAAGTTACAAATTGATATAAATTCGATCTTTCCCACCCAATAGCTAAATAATTCAATTACAAGTCATGCCAATGTGGTTCTGATTTAAACATAAAACCAGTACCAAACAGGATCGAAAACAGAGTAGAAAAATTCCACAATTAAGAGAAAACACAGAAAAATAAGCAAACCAGATCAGGCTGAAAATCTGATCAATGTCTGGTCAAGTTCTCCTTTTAGAGGGTATAAACTTTGCTGAAAATTCCAGCAAGATCCAATGGTCAGATCTGCTGATTTGGACAAATCCTAATGGAACTAGCATAGGTCAAATTCAGTCAAAATAAGAGTTGTATGAATGATCAGAAAACATAATTATTAAACCCAACAGAATGGCACTTTGTGCTGTTAATTTCAACATAAACCAAAAAATAAAACTGTGAACTCAATTAGCCTTTTAGCAGCCCAAAACCCCCTCTCACTTGTACTAGGATTCTAACAACCAACAAACGAAATCAGATTTTGGAAACATAATATGAATGAGGGTACTGCCGACTGAAGAATTCTGGAACCAGAATTGAAATCAGCAATATAGAACACCTTAGATTCAACAATCTTAGTGAGGGTAGGACCGATGTAGCGCAGGAACAGAATCTGAATTCAACTGCAGGATTTAAAAATAGAATTTGAATGAACTTCAATAATGGAATAAGAGAATATAGGACTGCTGGACAGTAACTGGGCTTCCCACCGCAAGGTATTGATTGGATTCCACCACCAATCCACCTGTTGAATCACTACAACAGGGCATGTTGAATCACTACAACAAGGAGCATTCTGAATCACCATGGAACCAAAGGCAAAAGCCAAACTTTATTCATTAAAATTCGTGTACCATGCTGGTCCCCCTTACAAACTTATATAGAAGACACAAAAACAGACTTAAAACACTAAAAAGGAAAGGCCTAACTCAATCCTTACTAATAAGGTAACCTAAATTGACTAGAGAACTAAAATAATGAAGGAAACTAAATCAAGACAGGACTGGACTTGTAGAATCCTAATTCATCCTAACTAAAAAGCTTAATAACAATTAAAATAAAGAACAAAAGATACTTGACTAACTAATCTTGTAGACCCATCGAAGTGTCCCATTACAAAGAGAAGACAATGAACCAAAGGCCCAACACATACATAACCCAACCCAAACTTTATTTCCAAAATAATAAGCCCATTTAGGTGATTTAACTGCATCACATGCACTCTAATCAGCTCCAACCATCTAAAATTTGCAAGTTATATGTGTAATGATTTGCTTCTGTATTAATTGGATTCTGTTTAACAAGAGAATCCAAAGTAATCTTTCAAATTTATTTACCATCAAAGTTTCCAGATTCAAACTCTAAGAGCACTACTTATATCCAGTCAATTATCAAGTACAAGCTAAACAACATCATGTTGACAGAGAAAATATTTAATACATGGCATCCTGATGCAGATCAATTCCATGGGCTCAAGTATAGCCGCAGGAATCAAGGGGTTTGATCCATCATCCATCACATAAATACTTGGATCAGCCCATGGGCCACAGGGCCGACTAGCCATTGGGTGGGCCAGCCAACAATCGGCTGAGAGTTTCTGGGTCTCTCAAACCCAAATCGTGGGGGTATCTTGAACAGAAAGTTCCATCAAAATAGTTGAGTACTGTGCTGCAAATATTGTTAATTAATTAAGAATTGTTTCATTTTTTAATTTATTTTAGTCCTTTGTTTCCTTTTAATTTGATTACAAGTTGGACTACGTAATTACTTAAGGATTAAGTCTTAGACTTTCCTTTGGTATTTCTTTCCTTTTTTGTGCTCCACCAAGCACTATATATTTAATGGACCTACTGGTACTTCCCCATGATTTAAGGAAGATGAATGAAGCTTGCGTTGTTCAGTCCAATTGTACAATTATGTGACAGGCTAGAAGTGAGATACCTCGGGTGAGAAACCCATTACCCCTTTTTCTCCCTTTCTCCTCTTCCCCACTCGATCTCCACTCCTTCCCTTTTCCCCCAACAGAGACCCTTGTTCAGGCTGTTAATTACCTGCTGAGAGTCTGAGACTGCCATTAAAGTCTCCCAAATTGCTGCTATTGTTTGAAGACCTGAAAGCACCCAACCCAGTCCCTGCGATACTGGTTTCCTGGAGATTTTTGGCAGAATATTGAAGACCCCAGATCTCCTAACTTACTGATCGGTTGAGGGCCATCTTTTGGGGTTCAAACAGTCACCCTAGGAGTTCCACTCAACCAGAAGATCAGACTCATCAGAGGCCTGGTTCCCGAGATCTTATAATTCTTCCAATTCTTGACCTAATTCAAGAACCGAGATATCTCCAGATTCTGCCATCAACTCAAACTGATATTTTGGATGGTAATTCTTCACTATCTCTTGAGTCTTTCTGTGGTATTGGTTTTCAACTTATTTTCTGGATTTTCCCTAATTCTGGGCTGCTGCCTATTGTGAGAATTAGTTGGGATTGTGCCCTACTGTTATTGGGTATTACTGAGAGTACAAGGGGCTGTTTTATACATTGTTCACTTACTGTATGTCTGTAAGTGAGTTTTATATTCTGATATTAGTCCTTATGTCAGTACCTATTTGGAGTTGATTAGTGAGCCTATCTGGGGTTAGGGTAATTGTGTCCTAACCTTACATTACATCCTATCATGACAACTAATTTATTTTCTTCCTGTTGGAGTGGGGACTTGGGGGGATGATGCCCGAGAAGGAAAACTAATGTTTGCTTAAGAAACCAAGGTATTACTTACAGTGCCATTCCAATCTGCACGATAGACCTCGCCATATGAACCTGGAAGATTAGAAGTTAAGGAAAAGTGCACCAATAAATATACCTTAATAAAGCCTCACAACAAATAGAAGTCAGAAGCAAGCTTTTAAGTGTTAACATAAAGGTCAAAATAAGAGAAATCAGGATGACTGATATTGAAATTGATTTGATTTCAAGCATTTAAAACCATGCTTTAATGAAGTTGACAGGCCTGTGATGCAAATAAAACACAATAGTGGGCTAATTTTAGTAGAAATAAGTCTAGTGTTGAGTTCTATACATGTTGGGCATCTGGTCCAATGGGTTTCATTGTAATAGGAGACTTCAGAGGGCCTAAAATATGGGTAGGAGGTAGGAATACAGGATTTACTTCATGAGTTCAACTAAAGTCTTTATTTGGGTCAGTTTCTTAGTTAGTTTGTGTTACCTTATCAGTTCAGGATTGGTTTAGGCCTTTCTTTTTTTGAGTTTGAGTCTGTTTTTAAGTCTACTATATATTTTTGCAAGGGGCTACAGATACAGGAATTTGACTAATAAATTTGGCTGGTGATTCAGAATGCTTCTTGCAGTGGTGGTTCAGTAGGCTCCCTAGTGGTGATTCCAAGGTTGGGATACTGGTGATGATTCCTGATCATATCTTTTCTATTTCAGTTTCAAAAACCCAGAACTATCTCCCATCGAATTCTAGTTTCTTACTTCAATTTGGATTTCTTCAAATCTCTTGTTTTAAAATTGATCTCTGAACTCTAATTTCAGTTCTTTGTCCTGCTATAGTTCTGAATCTTGTGATGATTTCAAAATCTGAGCTTTCCAATTAAAACCTGAAATCTTTCCACAACTAGGATTCATATAATTTTCAGATTTCTGGTTCTGTTTTGGAAGTTCTGTTTCTATATTTTGTCACTGATCAATCAATTATTAAAGCCTTAGTTGATTTCTGTTTAAAGCCCCAATTCTGTCCATCGATTCTCCAGCTGTTGAACTATCCTTCCCCAAATAGGATTGCTCCATAAATGTGAATCTGACCATCAGATTTTGATCACTTTGCAAAATCTTCGACACTAAAATCAGACCTTTGACTTGATTACTGGCCAAATCAGACCTAGTGCCAAGGACTTCAGTATTGGTGTCAGTATCACTTCGGAAGGGTGATTTTAAGAGACAAATCGATACTTACCGATACTTACCCATATTTACTCCTAGGAAATGCATGGGGAGCCTGAACCTTGGACCTTTGAACTAGAAACCAATTTAGCACTAAGCTGCAGGTCATGTCATCAAAAGAATGGCATATTATATCTAACAGGGTTTTCCATTACAATCAGAGCATTTATTATTAGAAAAAGACTAGTGTCATGGTCCAAATTTTTCGGTCTGGATGGGATGCCAGACCATACTACCTTGAAACACCCCCAACCCAAATAAAGAAGAAAAAGAAGAGTAACCCCATGCATCAATCTAGAACTATTCCCGTGGTAGCAAGCTAAACACCATGTGCAGAATTTAAGTACTCGCCAGAAAGCATGATTAGCCTCTGTAAAAATAGTTAGAACTTGAAAACAATCCTTCACAGTTTTTCCACTCCATCTCTGAAAAAGGATTTAAAATATTGAAAATCTTAGAGCAGAATGATGTCTTACTTTTATAATTTCCACATGGTTCTTAAAAAATAATGATCTGTTTCAAGTAAGCATTTGATCATGAATTTTCTGATACTGATAGTAACATTTAACAAATATGCAAGTGCAATGAATCAACATAAGAGAAGATGGCTTTCAACTAGTAAATCTACTTCAAGATAATGAGCAACGAGATGATTTTTGTCATTTTTTTCTAGATAAATAAAAGTAAATGACTGCATTGCTACTTACCAAGACCAATTCGTTCACCAATTTGAAGATCCACCCATGGAATCTCTGCAACTTCATCAAGCATTGGGTTAATTTGCTCTCTCCGAAAACCACTGACAAAATGTTGATTGTAATTGGCTGGTTCAATTAATTCCTTGGCACTTAATTGATGCTCTTCCAAAGAATTGTTTCGTCCAGTTTCCACATTATTTACAACTCCTGCATTTCCTTGAGAATTCACCTCACCCCCAGCAAAAATATTTTCAAGTTCCTTTGGATAAGAGCCAACTGCACATGGTGCTGGACAGTCCTGGATTTTTTCTTCACATGCAGTTCTAACCAAAGATGAAACAAGAGCAGGAAGCAAGTCTACAACTGTGGAATCATCCTGGGCCATGTCATTACCTTTATTATTAACCAACATAAAACCCACACCCGAAGCCACAGGGGGTGAACAAACACCATGGCTGATAATGGTTTTGCCAGCATCACAATGAAGATCCAAACTGGAACAAGCAAAACCTGGTTTATCTGTGACCGAATTCAGAATTGGTTTCTCATTTTTAAGGCTAGCTGAATCAGATGCATTATCTTTCTTTTTCCCTGCCATCTCCCCTGTAGAAGTTTGTTGTCTATCTCGAGTTACTGGGTCCATGCCGAAGCGAAACTTATCATGAAAAAATTCTGCCCCATTATGAAACTTGTTCACATCCACAGACTGACTTTGACCAAGTAAGGTATGTTTTTCCAGGACCTGGGGAGTTAGAACAGAAAATAAATCTGGTGGAGGGGATGCACCACTCTCCAGCAAGACAGCATGAAGTTTCTGGGCAAATTCTGGGTCTTGTGCCGCACTAATCACATATTCAGAAACATCCTTTACTTTCACCTTCTGGGCAGATGAAGCTTTTACACCAGTGCCAGATGAACTCTCATGTGGTTTATGCAAGGACAGAAAGAGCTTGCCAAATTCATACTCAAATTTCTCAGTTTGATTTTTTTCAGAAATATTTGCATCATCCTTCTTTGCTTGAATGCCAATATCATCTGAACCCAACAAACTAACTTGGGAAACATGATCTAGGTGTCCAAATATAGTTGCTTCACTTGTTTGATTTTCAAATTGACAATTGACCTTGCCAAGTGCAAAACATGAACCCTCTACATTCTGTGCAATGGTAACAGAGCTCCTTACATCTGATCCAGAATTTTGAAGACAATTATTAGGTATTTCTGCAGGAATTAGGGTGCCTGGAGATCCCATTAAATCAATTATGTACTCACTGCATCATATAAACAGTGTGTTTGAATCAATATCCATTTTTTCCACATAGCTTTTAACATTTCAATAAATCAACCAATATGCTACCAGTCCTAAGAAATAATTGACCAAGTAAGGAGGAGGATAAGAATAGCTGTATGTATTTTATCAGAAAACTAGTGATATGGTAAGGCCCACCTTCCCCTAAAAAATTAGAGGGGAATATAAAGAATTATTGAATCATGTCATATTGTCTGTAAGAA
The DNA here is from genome assembly GCF_013358625.1 of Macadamia integrifolia. Classification (NCBI taxonomy): domain Eukaryota; kingdom Viridiplantae; phylum Streptophyta; class Magnoliopsida; order Proteales; family Proteaceae; genus Macadamia; species Macadamia integrifolia. The sequence goes on along the minus strand of NC_056561.1, from coordinate 37,603,896 downwards.
TAACTGAGAGTGTCAATTATGAGGAAACTGATATAAAAACTGACATGCAGTACTACAACTTGCAACATAGGAAAGCTTGTAAGTCATCGCTGACAAACTGGCACTATGCAAAAAGCAGGAATAAATTTGCAATCAATAATTAGAAAATAAAATGTTAACACTCTAAAGTGTAAAGAATAAAGTCTGTAATCAATATAATTACAGATGGAGCATGGCACTAGGGCTCTAGCAGAGCAGGCCAGGGTCTGTATTTCATACGAGAAGGATGCTTCCTTGCTGTCAAAGCTCAACCCGCAGTATCAGTCCTGCTTTTGACTAGACGGAGGATGTTAAAGAGGTAATTCAAGCTGTAAATGGCAGTCAGTGATGAGGTAAAGCACGAGGCAAGAGGCAAGAGGCAAGAGGCAAGAGGAAAGAGCCGTTATTTAGGATATCCAAAGTATTTCAATTGAGCTGATAAATGTTTAAATTGGTTTCCAGTCGGGTCCCGGTTGGGTCCGGTTGTTGGACCCTCCACCTGTGTTTTCACACTTCTTTCTTCTGTTCTCTCTATTACAGGATCTTTGTATCAATCAGATATTGTTTGTTTAACAAATCACTCTTTAACGCAAATGGGGAAAAAGAAAAAGACTGAAATATATTTAACATCAGCAGCATTCAATGAGCAAAGGATGAAGCATCACCTGTCATAATCAACTTTAATCAAATTCACTGCTCCATCATCAGTACCAGTGTAGTAGCTCCCCTTCACCAGCCTACATGGAAGATTGATCCGATCAGCTAGTACCTAGGGACAAACATGCAAAGGATCAGTCAGTTGACAAAAAAAAAAAACTGCTGGAAATCCATTGGTGGGAAAGAAAGCATGCAAAACAATCAGCAAGAATTATGAAATCCCAATCACAACTAGGAAAAAAAAATGCAACAATGAGCTAACTTTCAACAATTTAAACTACTGTGATTTTATCTCTGATGCTGAAATATTTTTGATATCCGGGTCTGTTTGTTGTGAGAAAATCAGAAACAAAGGTATTGCTGGGATTTTAGAGGTATCAAGTTCAAATTGTGGTTATAGAATTGAAAGTGTATCATAATTCATATGTAATGATAGGCTTAATGTATAGCTCTTGTCATTTACCCTGTTCGTTTGGTCCCCATTAGTTGGCTTCCCCAGAAATTTAAAAAAGAAAATAATCGCACAAATAGGGAGACGCCCACAGGGGCCTCAATATCATCTACCATCACAAGAATCAGCAGTATGATCCAGGGAGATTAAACAGACTCCGTGCAAAAGGTTTGGAACTCCGGATACAAGAAAATACAATCCCTAAAACCATACCTCTAGAGGATATCTTTCCAGATGAGAATGTCATAATGATAGAACCAGAAGATCAAGACTAGGTCTGGCAACTGTGCTTGTTTGTCTATTTATCAACACTGATTGTTGTGTGCTAGTTGTTCAATACTCCCAAAAATAAATGTCGTTTAAACTTCAAACAAAAGAATTGATCCGAATGAAACCGGTTTTTTAACACAACTTGGAAGTTTCTTCCTGTACTGCATTCAACCAATACAATAAATTGATAATGGTCCTAATAACAGGAAAAAGTGAGAAAGTCCCCAAAAAAGTTTGTACCAGGTCCACAAGGCTCCCGCCACAGCGGGGTCTGAGGAGGGTCATAACGTAAGCAGCCTTACCCCGTTCCACGGCGAGGCTGTTTCCTGAATTGAACCCGCAACCACTAGGTTGCAATGGAGAAACCTTACCGTTGTGCCGAGGTGCGCCCTCGTGAGAAAGTCATCTTAAATCCCAATATAACGAGAAATGTAGGGAGCACCGTATTCATTTATAAGATGCTACTGAAATAAATATATTCAGAAGTCACAGGAACAATCAATTTTCCTTGTCATGGCCAAATTCATGAACCAAATCGAGAAAATGTGGAAAATAGAACAGATGAAGAGTACTCTTACATGACCACTAGGATTTGGGATATGATTTGCCAAACAATTTGAAAAGGAAAAATGATTAGTGCATATCAAGTAAAAGCATATTATGAGGTCAACGAGAATAAGATGAAAATTTGAATTTCTACGATTAGTCGATTACAAGTTTACTCTACATACGGATACAATGAAAAAGCATGGCACTACCTTAAAGAGCAAGGCCCTGTGACAAGAAAGTCCAACATCCAAACAACCAAGAGGAAGAATATTTGTGTTCAATGAATTTCGTAATTCGTAACTCCTAACTGTCCACCGTCTTAACATTTCATCAGCATCCACGACTGGCCCTCCCATGCAACCAACAACAAGATCTGCAATCTTCTGGACTAGACCACTTAAAATTGGACCAAGCTCTGCAGTTTGGCATTCTGATGCTATAGAAACTGCTTTTCTCTCAAGCTGTCGAAGTGCAGGATCAGCACTTCGGTTTACTAGAATCACTTCATAATCAACATTTTCTGAAATGGATGTTGCTTGAAGATCTACCAACAATGGAATTTTCCCTTCCATGTTTGAGTTTGAGGTAATGCCATAGACATCATAGAATCCATCCACCACTCTTTCATCATAATTTACAAAATTGTAGTTCTGCACAGAGGAAACCAGGAAAATAAATAGACAATTGATGCCAGACAGAAGGTATGCACATCTATATAGATTATAGAAGGCTCCCTGATAAACAATAGTCATGATGGAAGGGTATCAATAAAAATGATTTCAATCCTTCAAGAAAAAATATTAAAGACAGAATCACCTCAGATAAAACAAAAAGTGCTTATAATATTATCTTCAGGATTAAAGCTTGGTGCATCTATCCAGTTCAAACCCTTGCCAGATGCAGCAAAAATGGTTATGTCACGTTGAAGTTCATTGACAAACATAGAAATAAAACCACAGATGAGATTGAAGGTCCTTAAAAAAAAATTAACACATTCACACTAGTGCTCCATTTATTTCAATAGAAAATATTATCTTGAAGTTGCTTAAAAACAAAAGGAAATTTAATTGGTCTAAAAAAGCAGAAATTATTCTACTGAACTACAATGTAAACTTTTGGAAATTGACTTACATTTTGAAATTTCTAGATGTTGACTTCCAGAAAGAAAGTAGTGGTATCTTGGTCCATGAAAATTTAACTATGGAGGATGCCAATCCCATAATATAGTTGAATTATTTTCCTCATTCAACCATGCCTAAATGTGCTTGTCATTCACAATTAAGAAAAGAGAGAGCAAATGACATGGAAATCAAAATATTTTTTTTATAAATGAAAGTCGAACTTCTGGAAAACAATTTCCACAAACACAAATGGAGCTTTACCTTTCAAAAAATACTATTATATCATGAGGATTTGTTAATTAGGAACCCGTGAACAATGATACATGTGAGAAGAATATTACTTTCTCTCATTTCCCCCTTGGAACTAATCTGCTCTTTTTTCTTTTGTTTTTGTGCGTGTTTTTTCTTTTTTTTTTTGGGGGGGGGGGGTGAAGGAGGGTTTGGAGGGCATAAAAGATCAACCCTATATTTCAACCGCTGCAAAGGAGTTTACAAATGTACTTTAGACACTTGTTCAGAATGTATGTGTGCCTACCCACTTGTGTCTTTGTTGAATTGTTGGAAAGCAGTTGTACATTGAATAGCGGTAAGCATCTGATCGAACTCAAAGTAGCTCCAATATACGATTAACTATGTTGTTCGATTTGGTCTGAAGTCTGAACAGTGCAATAGAAGGCCATACACATTGGAGACTATTGAAAGGTCCCAATAGAGGAGCGGAGAAGTGAAAAGGACATAAATTGAGTAAGGAAAGCTTCCACAGAAACGATAATTGAAATATATGAGACACAAGTCACAGGACATGAAGAAAGTCAACTGCCAGAGTAGATTCCAATGACCCCCCAAGAAACAGTTTGAAGGAAAAACACTCACTTCACTAATTTCCCAAATTCCAGGCATCAAAGTTAATCACCCACTGCCGCCCCCCACCCCCCTCTCACACCCACCCAAAAAAAAAAAAAAAAAAAGTGGAAATTGGGAACCGAGTAAAGAACATAGAACTTCAATAATAAGTGAAATTGATGCACCCAGCAAATTCAATAGGCAAAAAGCAAGTGCCAATAAGCATACCAAACAGATCCCCACAACTCAAAAGTAAGAGTACGTTCAAAAGAAGAGAAGCCCTAAGTTTACTACTAACCCAATAGCGAAGCGAGAGGTACTCGACAAGGGTTTCATCGGCAGCGACAGGAGGAGGACAACCCAAACTCATCCGCTTCGCCGCCTTGATCTGGACAGCTTCCTGGTCCTGGCGGGCATCAGGATCAGATGCGCTGATAGCCAAAGCCAGCTGCACCTGAAACTCATCTTCGAAAAAACTAAAATCAGCCGAACTATCCGATGATTCAGCGGCAGTAACGGCTCCACCCGCCCTTTCTGATGTATCGACAACTCTATTCCTGGAGAATGCAGAAGGTGTCGACGAAGATAGTGAAGCCCCCGCCAACGACGACGGAGACGGAGACGAAGACTGTGGTGAAGTATTGTTGGAAGGACGGATTACGCCCAATCTGTGGTGTTCATCGACTCCCCCACCGATGTGTAATTTGCGTAGCAGATGCTTCATCCTCGACATTTGATGATTGATTGATGATGGCTTGATGGGATCACTCTGCTCCTTGCAACTGCATCGCTTCCTCTCTCTCTCTCTCTCTCTCTCTCTCTCTCTCTCTTCTTTCTCTCTCAACCGACGGAAAGAAAAGACCGAAAATAATTTTGAGAAATTTCTGCAAGAAAGAAAATAATATATTATTATTAGAAATCCATGATTTCGTTGTGTGTGTGGTTGTCCAACAATAATTACTAGTTACCTAATTAGATAAAGTTAATCTTCGTTTTGTGAGAGCGAAAGTATAAATCAGGTATAACTAATTTTTTGCCCTTTCCCATTTTATAGTGCTTTCTGGATAAAATGTTAAAAGATAAATTATTTCCAAAAACAATTATTTATTTTTCTCTGACTTTTGTTTTCCTACATTGTAGAGTAAAGCAACCAAACTAGCGTAAGGGTGTCAAAGTGTGTCCAAATGGAACCAAAATCAAATTGAATCATTGGTTCTTTTTTTGTTCAATTCGATTTGGTTCAAAATTGAAAAGAATTGTTTATGAAAAATCGGTTTCTCTTAAATATAAATTAATACAAATTAAATAATCGAATTTCCTTGAGGTCACAGTGAATGGTTTTACCTTGACCTATCAAAAGCGTACAATAGGGTGAGAGAAGTGGGGACTGAGGGGGTCACATCTAGACCGTCCCATCATTCAGTCATCGGCGAAGGAAAACTTTGTCTGAACTTAAAAAACTACCTCTTTACCAATACTCATAAAATGATATAATTTTCCTCACATAATAAGGATTCAGAAAAATAAAATCATGATGTAAATAATAAGCAGTCTACCCAAAAAAATGAAATGTAAATACTAACACACTAGAGTAATCACATATTCATAATTAATCATCAATCCAACCATTTTGATCTCGATTCTTGAAACACTAGTTTAAGATCAATTTTGACTGAAGATTTTAAACTCGGAAACAAGGGTTGAATAGGTCGCTGCAATCAATCGGAAAACCCCAAGAATCGCCCATCCAGATGAAGAAACCTAATGATTGAATCCCCAGAACCCTAGAATTGATCACTTGGAACATCTGATTCATGGCCGATTTGACCAATCCAATTCCGATTCCACTTCAACTTCCACCACAATAATTAAATTTATCTCCAACCATGGCGGCGTCAGGTAAGGAGGGAAATATGTTATAATATTATTATTTTCTTTACTAATTAAGTAATTATTAATAATTAATAATCATTAATGGGAGTCAAGGTCTCAAACGAAGGAAAAAATGGGGCGAGGGACTGGGGACTGAAGAACACTAACATGGACTATCAAGCCCTTTATCTTTCTTGCACCTTCCTCCATCTGGACCACTTCTGAATTAGATAGACAAAGTTAAAGGGAGAAAATGGTCTCTATCCGAGAGTTGTGGTTTAGACAATGGCAAAATGATCGTTTCACTCCTCATGAAATGCAGAATTATCTCCTCATGAAATGCAAAATAATTCTCTAATTGAATTTTTCTGGTGGAAATAATTGGGATCCCGATTTCTACTCTTTTAGATATATTGGCATCTTATACTCTAGGAAGGGAAAATGTCGATTGGTACCAAAGAATACAAGGTACCCATGGTATTAATGATGAGAGTGCATATGTTTTAATACCCACTTGCCGATCCTTTTCCTATGAGGAAAATCTATTTTGAGCAATCAATGTAGCCTACGCCTCCTCACATTTTTTTTTTCCTAAATTAATTCTTTTGACTTCTTAGAAGAAGAAAACAATTAATAGAAAGAAATCTTGTAGAGCAGGATGGTGTGTAGGTTACCTTGCTTGCTCATAAAACTCTCTCCCATTTTATTTTCTTAGGATTCACCTCTAAAGTTTAATGTTAAGACTCTATTTGTTTACGAGGGAAATTGAAGAGAAATTTTCAAAACTAACATAGAAATTTTTACAATTACTACCCCAAATGGTTGTCTCTAACTCCAAACCATATCATATTTGGTTATTGAATTTCACTTACTTTGCATCTAAATCCCTTAAATTTGAAAAGTAAAATAAAAATTGGACAAAATAACAGAGGGGCAAAGCAACTCCCCCACTCATATGGAATACAGCACCCATCCCTGTTGATACTCATGTGCATCCCCTCAGTCCTTCCGTTAGACTAAGGAGCATTTTTTTCCCCATAGAAAAATTACATCTAAAAGAAAGTATTATTACTAGATATAGTAAGAAATTGAAATAGTGTATACAATCAGCTAATGATTACAAAAGTTTCATTTTTAAGTTTTGAATTTTTTTCATTTTCCTTTAATTTCCCTTGCTTGCAAAATTTTTTGCGATCCTGTAATTTGTAACTCGGAAACCCTAATTCAGAGAGTTACAGCAAACCAAAATGAATCAATCTCAAGCTGTGCATCAACAAACTCTTAATCTGAAATTATAGTATGACCCAATGAGCATGAAGCTCCCATTAAACCATCTCAATCAAGAAATGATGAGTAGCACAAGTTTGACCAGTTAAAGACTATATATTGATCTGCTCTACCACAATATTTTGGGTATGTTTTGTGACATGGATTGACAATGGTGTAAGAAATCTTTCAACTACCCGAGGCAAAGAGACTATTGATTGGATGCAAGACCTAAGAAAGACAAAAAGGAGACTGGACAATCGATACTCGATAATTACAGAAACTTGAGTTTCAATCAGTAACAATTTGTACGAAAGAGGCAGCTACCTGATATCATATTATGAAGCTTGAAAGTCTTTTCTTGAAAAAATGATGCTTCATGGTAATGATCATAACCCCAGGCCAACTCGAGCTGTAAGCAACCCCAGAAATTGAAGTAGTGTATATGACAAGCAATGCTTCCACAGGATCAACAACCGATAGTGGAACATGCCTACTCACTCAACCAACCAACTTGAGCGGTGATAGGGTAAGGTCCCAACAACTGCATCAGTGCATAAACATGAATTGTTTATATACAACTAAGAGGGACTCAGATGACTTCTTCTTCCTGTGAAGAAATCATGTAATATGACGAGCATGTTGAAGATTATGCTGTAGCAGCAGCTTGCTCTTCAACAGTTTCAACCAAAGATGAGTTCCTAACCATCCATGACAGTGCAACGCATCGATCTAGGATTAAAGGAATCCGTTGTTTTCCAGGTGCAAGACCAGATATGTAGGCTTGATGCATCAGCCTTACCCTAGGTAGAGTCCCAAGTCTCACATTACAAGATAAAAGATTGCAAATGGTTGTGACTTCAAAAGGAACCCAAATTCCCTGGGGCTTTTGGCAAGTAGAGAGCATGCTAATTTTGCTACCCAGAAGGCTAATCTAAATACAATTTTTCAAATTTTTGGGACTGAACTTCCACAAGTAATAAGTATCTGGAAGTAGAAAGCATGCTAATTTTGCCACATGGGAGGGTGACTCAGCACTTAACTATTGGATTTGAAGGGATTGGTCTGGATCAGCCACGTGTGACATTTCATACCCAAAATTACCATCCCATGCATCCCTCAGTCACCCATACAACACCTCTTGTTGGTCCTCCATTTTTCAATGCCAGGTCTTACCAGACCAAACTTGGTCTGGGTAACTTGGCGTTAGACATAGCAAAAAGAGATGCTCAACCAGACTCCCCTACATCAGAATCCCATTCTATACCCAAAACAAAAGAAAATCTACTATTACAAACGAAGTTTTTAACAGTCGGAAGAAACAAAAGAAAATTGACAATTTGATTTCTAAAATGCCTCTTCATTCAAGTATGGGTCTACGCTCTGCGGGCTGTAATTAGAACTATGTACATCGATGACGAATTTGACTTCAAAATCTAGACAGAAAAAAGCTCCCAAATCAAGTTGCAGGATGGGGCTATGATTAGAAATACAGGCATATCCTAAGGGCTGTGGTGAAACATGATGGCACATGCTCATTTTCTCAAGGAAACCGACATCGTCAACAAACTGAATGGATGGCTTGCAAAAATCGTGAGAGGCATTATCTAACATTAGAGAAGCCCAGACGCCTATACGTATCTTGACAATGCACCACCTGTCCCTTTAATATTAAGGGTTCCTCTGTGGACGGCATAGATAAGAGTTCAAACACATCTATGATCCAAGAAAGAAACTGTGATTCAAGTGAAATTGTGCGGATACTTTCCTGATTCATTCTCTCTTTAAGATGCCTCAAGTACGTGAAAGTGTAAAACCATTAGTCAGTGAATGAGATGGCTTCTGTTTTTCCCATATTGGCAGGCTAACTTGGTTATATCTCACACAATTTTCACCATACCAAAGAGCGGCAAATGGAGAAGCAGCCTTCCATCTGCATAACACAACAGAGAAGGAAATCAGAGCAGCAAGATGAAATATATGATTCAAAAATGTGTAAATAAGCTACGGTCCGACTCCAAAGTCAAAGCACCACAAACACAGCATTGGAATGTCACTATAAGTAACAAAAAAAGTAGGATCAGATGCATCTATAAAAGTTGTAATAACGATAATAATAATAATAAAAGGCTGGGCACACTGCTGGGGTTCCTAGCCTGTGTCACTCTCTCTCCCTCCCCATTGGAAATGACACTCATGCCCTTCGCACCCTAACCCCCCCCCCCCAACAAAAAAAAAAAAAAGGTTGAGCCACTAGCTCCAGGAAAGCTAGTGGCATGTCAAACCCTCACCTTTTTCTTTTTTTGCTAACGACGAGTATCCAAGCCTTCAGCCTGACTAAACCCGAGGGTCCATACTGACCCCACAACCGCATGGATTGGGTCATACCAGGGTTGAATGAGAACCATTCAACTTTCACTGAAAGCAGTGAAGAGCACTAAACACCCCCCCCGGGTGTGAGTGGCCCAAGCTGTGCCTAGTGGGAGTCGAACTTAGGACGTTCGAGTTTATGGCTCGTACCAAGTTCGTTGTTCAACTTAATTATAATGATAGTAATAAATAATAAATAAGAACTAGAAGCAGATGCAGCCATTTTCATGAGCCTGCAGAGTCACATTGGTTACACAATAGAAATGTCAAACAGAGCCTTAGTACCCCTCAATCAAGACAGCTAAGGACACCAAAGTAACAGAAATAGCAATGCCCAAGAGTGAATGAGAAAAGAACATAGGAAGATGATAGGAGCATGGAGTCCAATTCAATATTCAATTTCAGCTTACAGCTCAAATGGCTGGGTTGCCTGGCTTGTTAAACAGAAGTATCTTATAGTTTTCTTCCTCCTATGGTGTATGTATGCCTGTTTAGATCAATAATTCATATCAAATAGCAGTCAGAAGACCCCTAAGCCTCACCTACATTTTAAGAGAAACCTAACACCACTAACATGAAGGTCAAAAAACCTAAATTCCTTTTGGTGTCAAGAATCCTCACCCCACAGAGGGAAGGATGTATCTCATGAAACATAAAAGAAAAGCTAGAGTTTATTCAGTCCCAACAAATCTGACATTCAAAGTTCAAACATCACATTTCATCCATTAAAATAATAATAATAATAATAATAATAATAATAATAATAATAATTGCCACCCTCTGAAAAATCACAAATTCTCAGATCTTCCCCCTTACTTGAATCTAGTGATTCGGGCAACATAGCCTCCCTGATTCCTCATAGAGCCTTCAACATGCAGCATGAATCATCTCTTATGACTAACCTTCATCTTGTCACCATAGCAGCACAATCCCTAATTTCCGATAAATACAACAATGATGGAGCAATTTCTCGTTCCATCATGTCTAGAACTTGCCACTCCATCTCAACATCCTACTTTTGTTTTATTTATGGGTTATCTCTTGATACCCCTTCATTCTACTGTAAAACATGGTTGGTTTGATAGTAAATATTAATGATCTTTAAACACAAGCAATATGCTATAATGGAGGTTTAATTGGAACCAAAGCCGGATCCATATCATATTGATGAAAAACTCTACTAACACTATCTTTTCTCCTTGTGAGTCTTTAAATTGTAAATCAATGGCAACTAGCTTTATATAGATGGGGAGCAAGACTAGCCTAAAATAGAATACAACTAAGACTTTCCCTTGACAAGACCCAATTGTAAATAAGCCCACTAATCTTTACACTTTAAGACAGTTAAATGAAGGCCATAATACCAATTAAGAAGGTGGTTAATTGAATATAATATTCATCACTCCCAATTAGACTTCATCCAATCAACACTCATCCACTAATTTGACCCCACACAATGACTAGTACAAGCCCATACATGAAAAACATTACATTCTCCTACTTAGGCAACATGTCATTGTTTTAACTTTGAATTAAATAAACTATAATCACATAAATAGAAACTATTGAAAGTAGCTCACCTTAAAACATTATACCCTTGAACCAAGCAAGAACACTAACACCTAATCGTAAGTGTTATCACATCTTAAGTTGACATAGGACAGTACATGTCTGCCTGCACCCTCCCCCGTTTCCTTGAATCAAGCAAGAACATGAACACCCAATCATAAGTATTATCACATCTTAAGTTAGCATAGGCCAGTACATGTCTGTCTGCACCCTCACCCGTTTTTGCGTTACACACGAGAAAAGCAATGATATGGAAATTGCATTTCCATTGATCAAACATATCAAATCAATTTGGATCACAGTTTATCTAATTCAAGGTTGACGCAATGGCATGTTGCTACCCAAATCAGAGAATGCAATGTTTTCCATGTATGGGCTTGCACCAGTCATTGTGTGAGGTTGTATTAGTGGTGAGTGTTGATTGATAAACTTGGTTAGATGAAACCCAATTGAGAGTTATTTCCAAATGGGTAGCTTCTGTTAACTACTTTAAAGTGTAAAGACTAGTGGACCTACTCATAATTGAGCCTTATTATAGGAGAATTCCAATTGTAAACTTTCTAGGTTAGACCCTGCTCCCTGTCAATATAAAGATAGTTGCACCCATTAATAACTACTAATTCACAATTTACCTTGAGAAGAGAACAAAAAAATACTTCTAAAGAGATTTCATCAATACGATATAAATCTTTGTATGAATCTAATTAAACCTCCATTAAAACATATTATTTGTGTTTATTGATAAGTCATATTAATCTTAATATTTTCTATCGTGGTTATATGGCTATCTTTAAAATCTTGTCAACATCATAGTCATCTATCGAATGCACAAAACAAAGCTATAACTTCAAATTATCCACCTTGTCCTTGGCCTATGGGCCATATCCTCTTTCTAGGTAACTAATTCTCATTTTCTTGGTTATCACTCTTCACCATTATATACACTCATAGTAGTTCTGACATGAAATTGAACCCTTACCAAATACACACAACTACAGTTTACAACTTCATCTTCCTATAGTGTACACAATAACAATACTCAACTTGGTGGCACTGAATAACCATGTGTTTGCAATGTCTAGATAAATAATTCTTTTCAAATAGCAGTTAGAATCCCTTAGCCTCACTTATAGTTTTAAGAGAAAACTTAGACACCACTAACATAAAGGTCAAAACCTAAATTCCTTTTGATAGAGTAGTAAATCCCGCCCACCCGTGGGAAGAAAGTACTTTAAATCTATCCTTCAAAGTCCAAACATCACAGTCCATTTAAAAAACAAACGGGCAACCACTCTTAGTAAAGTCATAAATTCTCAAATCTTCCTGCTCACCTAAATCTAGTGATTCTAGCAACATAGCCTTCAACAACGCAGAATGAATCATCTCTTTTAATTATCCTTCATCTTGTCATCATAGCAACACAATCCCTAAATTCCAACAAATACAGCAATTTCTTATTCCATCATTTCTAGAATTTGCCACTCGTTCATCTCAGCATCCTATTTTTGTTTTATCCATGGTTTATTTCTTGATACCCATCTTTCCACTATAAATAACGGCTGGTTTGATAGAAAATATTAAAGATCAATGAACACAGACAATATGCTACAATGGAGGTTTAATTAGAATCATGCACAAATCCATATCGTATTGATGAAGAACTCCACTAATGCTAGCTTTTCTCTTTGTCAATCTTGTCTACTCCCATTTTTATCTAAATTGTGAATCAGTAACAACTACCTTCATATAGATGGGGAGCAGGGACTAGCCCTGAAATAGAATACAACTAAGATTTTCCCATAATAAGGTCTAGGTGTAAGTAGGTCCACTAGCCTCTACACCTTAAGGCGGTTAATTGAATCCCATAATATCCATTAGGAGATTACTCCTAACTGGAAGTCATCGAGTCATCCACCAAGCATGTCAATCAACACCCATCCACTAATCCAATCCCACACAATGACTGATGCAAGCCCACGCATAAAACACATTATATTCTTCCATTTGGGTAACATGTTATTGCTTCAACCTTAGATTAGATAAATAATGATCACATAAATAGGAAGTGTTGAAAGTAGTTCATCTTAAAATATTACACCATTAAACCAAGTAAGAACAAGAACACTTAATCATAAATGTTGTAACATCTTAAGTCGACATGGCACACTACACATTAAAGTGCCTGGACCCTCACTCGCTTTTGGGTTATACACGTGTATAGTATACATAAAAATTGCATCACGGTGATCAAACATGTCAAATCAATGTGGATCATAGTCTATCTAATCAAAGGTTGAAGCAATGACATGTTGCTACCCAAGTGGGAGAATGTAATGTTTTTAATGTATGGGCTTGCACCAGTCATTGTGTGAGGTCAGATTAATAAATGGGTGTTGATTGATAAGCTTAGTTGGATGAAGCCCAATTGGGAATGATCTCCAAATGGGAATTATGGGCTTTATTAAACCACCTTAAATTGTAAAGACGTCTATTTACAATTAGGCCTTGTTATGTAAGAGTCTTAATTCTACACTATTTCAAAGTTAGTTCTGCTCTTCGTCTATATAAAGGTAAGTGCACCTATTAATTGCTACTGATTCACAATTTACATAAATTGAGGAACAGACAATACTGAAAAAGAAAATCTACCATTACTGAAGTTTTCATCCAGATCTGTGTATGAATCTAATTGAACCTTCTTTAAAGCGTAATGTTTGTGTTTATTGATCCGTCATATTGATCATTAATATTTTCTATTGTGGTTATATAACTATGTTTAAAATCTTCTGTCAACTTCATAGTCATCTTTCGAATTCACAAAACAACAAAGCTATAACTTTAAAATTCCACTATGGGCCATATCCTCTTCTAGGCAACTATTTCTCGTTTTCTTGGTTATCACTCTTCACCATTATATACTCTCATAATAATTCTAACTTGGCATTGAACCCCTACCACATACCAACAACTCCAATTTACAACTTCATCCTCCTATGGTGTACTACCACCAACAATAGAATACTCAACTTGGCGGCACTGAATAAACATGTGTTTGGGAAGGATTTTTCCCTCTGAAAATGTTTAGATCAATAATTCATGTCAAATAGCAATCAACCTCACCTATAGTTTTAAGAGAAACCTTAGACACAACTAATATGAAGGTCAAAACCTAAAGTCCTTTTGACAGTGTCAAGAATTCCCCCCACCCCCCTGGAAGCATGTATTTTATGAAACATACAAGTTAAAGATTATTTACAGTCCCAACAAATCTGACCTTCAAAGTTCAAACATCACATTTCATCCATTTAAAAAAATGCCACCCACTCTTTGTAAAATCACAAATTCTCTGATCTTCCTGCTTGATTACCTAAATCCAATGATTCTCGAAACATAGCCTGCATAATTCCTCATATAGCCCCCTCAACACGCAGCATGAATCATCTCTTTTGATAATCCTTCATCTTGTCACCATAGCAACAAAATCCCTAAATTCTGACGAATACAACAATTTTTGTTCCACCATTTCTAGAATTGGCCACTCATTCATCTCAACATCCTAATTCTATTTTATTTATAGATTATTTCTTGATATCCCATCTTTTTACTATAAAATAGAGTTGGTTTTATAGAAAATATAAGGGATCAATGTACACAAACAATATGCTATAATGGAGTTTTAATTGGAATCACACTTGGATCCATATTGTATTGATGAATACTCCATCAAAGCTAGCTTTTCTCCTTGTCAGTCTTGTCTGTTCCCCTCTCTATATAAATTGTGAATCAATAGCAATTAATGGGCGCAACTACCTTCACATAGACAGAGAGCGAGGACTAATCCTGAAATAGAGTACAACTGAGACTTTCCCATAATAAGGCTCAACTGTAAATAGACCCATTAATCTTTAAAGCAGTTAAATGAAGCCCATAATACCCATCAAGAAATCAATCCCAATTAGGCTTCATCAAACCAAGCCTGTCAATCAACACCCATCTACTAATTCAACCCACACAACGACTCGTGCAAACCCATATATAAAACACTCTACATTCTTCCATTCGGGTAACAACATGTTATTGCTTCAACCTTGGATCAAGTAAACTGAATTGAGAATAAAACCACATGAAGAAGGAAGATAGAATATAGAAGGAGGATATGTTAAGCCTCTCACCTAATTGTGGAAAAGGAATTCCACCAACTCCATTTTTGGAGTCATCCCACCAAGGTTTCTCTATTGCATTCCACAGTAGAGCAGTTCTGAATCCCTCAAAACCATGGTTTGTCTCCTATAGAAATCAGCAAGCACAAGCTCAATAAATTATTCATATTGTTGAGGGTGGGTATGATCCCCTATTTATTTATACCTTCATGGAAATAAGTAAAATTGGAAACCCCATGTGTGGAAGGTTAACCTAAGTTTTCCACAAAATAGAAACTCATCCATGACTTAACAAAATAGAAACTAACACTAATATCATATAAGACTCAAACCCCTCATATTTGGGCTATAAGAAATTGGCCCATTACAATAGTAAACCCAACAATACCAAGCCCATGGCCCATAATAACCCATTCAACACTCAAAACTAAACATGTTGGTCTATTCTTGGTCAAATCCAATGGTTTGGTTTGCTGCTAGCCTTTTTGTTCTTCTGAACCGCATCAGCTTAGCATCTGTTTCTCTATTAAGGCTATCTAGCAACTCAGAAACATGATCCACTCTTCAAACTTCTACATTCAACAAGAAGAATAGGCTCAGCTGAAAATTTTAACTCGACATCAATTAGTAATAATTTATGCAGCCAAATCAGTATTTCAAACTTCTAGGGGTGCCACTCAAACAATGTAATCATACACCCTTTCAAAATGTATGAAATTTCCACTGATGCATACATCATAAAAAGATGTTTGCAGATTTGTCTTCTAACCCATTTAAGTTTCTCAACTAGCCATCCTTTCGAAAGAGGGGGGGGGGGAATATATATACCATTTCATTCTCATTTGGCTTGGGAAGTAAAACTAAGAACGCATAGTTCACATACAATAGATAACAACAAATGGCTACATTTATATGAAGCAGCAACCGCGCAAAAAGTCAAGTTACCCTTGATATCTGATGTAGCCATCCACTATTTTAACATGCAATGCTTCTTCTTAACGGGACAGCTAGCCGAGAATTTTAGTCCATTGTAATTCATGAGGGATGAAAAAACTTCTGAGAATCTAGTCATCGTCGTCTAGTAAGACCAACAACCTAAAGCATATTAAGAATTTAGTATTCAAAGTTCAAATAAGGCTTCTTGAGCATTGCAGTCCAGTTTTTTAGACATCAGATGGCTATATAGACAGTGGAGCTTTAAGAAAAAAGCGCAACTGCAGACAAAACATTGGAAAGGGGTGACCCAATATCAGCTAACCATATCTAAGCCATCCATCTCCAGCTTCTCTGCCTTTGCAGAACAGTAAAGTTCATTTTTCATTTTCCTTTTTTTGGGATGCCAAGGTGGACCCACCACTATTGGGCACCCGAAGAGGAAGTGGGTGCCTCAGCTGGGTACCCAATTGTGCAGGAGGGTACTCGAACTCAAGTACAAACCTCAGGCCAAGCAGCAACAAGCAAGGCACAAACCAATCGACCAAGTCGGTTTTCCGCATAATAGTAAATTTTAATGTCAAGGTACTGCATAGAAGAAGAATATTATTATAGATCATCTGCGAAACAAAGTGATTCAGATTAATCACCAAAAAAAGGCTTATTTTATTAGGAATAAGCCTAGGGTTGGATTCCATACATGTTGGGCCTTTGATCCCATGTGTTTTGAGTGTAATAGACCACTTTTATGGGTCTAAAAGAGGGGCTCTAAGATTGAGTACGGGATTACTAGTTAGTTTCCTTTTTAGTTGGGCATTGATGGGGTTATTTAGTTTCTAATTTCAGTACTTTGATTTCCTAGTTTCTATTTCCAGTTTTAGTAACTAGAGAACCTTCTATTTTGTAAATTTCTATTTCAGTCTATTTTATGTTACCCCCATCATTATTATAAATAAAGAAAAGGACTCCCATTAAGCCTTGAACGATTTTATGAATGAAAAAAAGCTATGTTGTTGTTTGCTCTTATGAGTGTGCTTTGTGTGTGATCAAAGTGGTGGTCTTGTGTTTGATCAAGACTGAAGGAATTGGTGTTTGATCCAATTGACTTTTTGCGGTGTGAAGCCCAAGAGGTTCCTTTCAAGTGTTCTTATTCTTCTTCTTCAAGCTATTTCTCTCATCTCTTCTAAGGTATTCAAGGTGATAAAGTGTTGGTCCACTGGCACAGGTATTTAGATCTTTTCTTATTCTCAGTTCTGTCCAGCGATAGGCCTCTCTGTGAAGAAATTTCCAACTTCTGCCCAGACCTATCCCTCGATCAGTTTAGGCTAAGACTTTTACCTCAGATTCCACTCATCCAAGGAGAAACTCGATCCAGATTTGAGGCCTTTCTGACCTATGGTTGTTGATTTATTTAAAATCTCCCAGATTTTGTCTTCTAGTGAAATCTGCAGTTCACCTCTGTAACCAATAGGAAATTTCTTCCTGTTCTGTTCCTGTGGTACTTTCCTACTGTGTGGACTGTTAGGACCCTATTACTACTGCTGGTTAGCCCTAACATCTAGTATATTGTATGATGTCATAATCCCCAATTTCTGGGCTTGGGAGATCTGATTTATAAGGCACTGTTTTATTCCTTATTCTGGTATGTTGCTGGTTGCCTATCTGTGGGTGATTATTGGTTGTTCTTTGATTAAAAGTTCCTGCAGATTGAGACTTGGCTAGACCCCTACCCTAGTCTACATTACAAAGTTCACCTTATTACTACAACTTCATATTGCCAAAGGCAAAGCAATCATAAGCCAAAAGATAAAACACCTAGTCCAGACTGCAGCAAGAACCATCATACAATCCAGTTGCATGTGCACATAATATTTTCCACAATAAACATACATATTGATAATAGATACATCACCAAATATGAATATCATGGGTGGATGAGAAGAAAAACAAACCATAGTATACACTAGCTGGAGAAGAAAACATTAATCAATGGGTGTATATCAGTATAGAATACTTGCCTATGTAAGCTTAGACTTCAAACCAGAAATAGTCAATCCATTGTCATGTGGCATGCTCACTCTCTGGATATTGGATCCCTCAACTCATGCAGGAACAAGTTGTTCATTTTGGAGGTGGCCGGACTATCTCAACCACTGGATAATATAGAAAAGCTAAACAACCAAATTAACAATTAAAAAAATGTGGCAAAACATGAAACCTAGAGAGTAAGAACAACCATTAACTAAACAGGGGAACTTTTGAGGAACTATCTAGGCGATTAACTCTAGATCTAGCCAGCAATTCTTGGATGCCCATATCCAAACTCAAAGCATCTGTCAATGCCTATACCCAAACTCAAAGCATCAGAGTACCAACAACCTAAAAAAATTTACCATGATTAAGTTCCACAAAAACCCCTAAAATCAGTCAGTCATATACTCTTATATATCACCTGTTCTGTTTGTAGCCAATTAAATCCAACCGATCACTCAATCACACATCATCTCATCATCAAAAGATAATTCCCCCTTCCATAATGACAAAACTAAGAATTAACAAAGGGCCTCAAATCCGTTCTCCTTGTATAAGTAACATAAACGAAGAACAAATTCCAAAAAAACCAAGATCTGTCTTGACCCAATACATGCATTTGTAAGCTTAGATCGTAGCACATTCATACATATCATTGGCATTGTTTCATAGCTGCACTTGCCAAAATAAAGACTGACTTTAAGGGTTTAGACTGTCCAAACCAAAAGCATAGAAACATCTATAAGAGATACCAAATTGGCATTTACCCTTTCCAAGTGGGAAACAATCAAATCCTCAAGAAACTTATTCATCAGGTAAAGATCAGAATAGGATCAAAAAAAAAGAAAAAAAACACAAGGGATTGTAAAGCGGCCCAATATTTTCAATTACATCCATATTCAATATATAAGAGTATAAGACTACTACAAAAGCCAAGCACCAATTCCCCTCACTTTCTTCGGAAGCGACACACGATGACTACCAAATGCCACTTCATATGCAATAACTCGTATAACTTCATATGCAATAACTCCAATAAACCCTTACCTCAAGGGCAACCATTATTATCAAGGCCCAGCTTATCAAATATCAATCATACCACAACATTTAAGATGCCAACAGAAATGTACCACAAAATGATCCAGTGATGGAGTTATAAGAGTCAAAAAAAGATATATCCAAATAATCATCAACTCGCTTCCATCAACAAAAAAGAAGCCTGCGAGTTTTGCCAATGAAGTGCGCCCAAACTTGTCTTCCTAGATACCCAACTAAGAGAAGGCGTCATAAGCATGTAGGCAATCAGATGATATTGATGAGATAAAGATTAATCCATGCAATCTCAACATTCTGCAATCCTTGAAATATTGCACTCCGAAACTCAACCCACGCACATTAGTGGAACATATTCAGTAAGAACCAGTATGATTTCTACAGAAACTCTCATAAATCATCACCATAACAGTGATGAGGTTACATATTCTTTTCTAGTACAAAGTGATGAACAGAACTCCATGGAACTCATTGGAATATAAACCCGTTCTCTGTGTTTCATAGATATCCCATAGTTTTAGATACCTGAAGCATGAACAACTCTCCTCTAACATCCACAAAGCAACTTCCTAGGTGCTTGAACTCTTTCATGGGTAAAACACTGCAATACTTCATAGTATAGTCGTCAAGTCGTCGCCATGGATGCCTTAGTCGCCTAGGTGAGCGCTTGGGACAACTAGTTGGTGTCGCCTCGCGTCTAGGCCCCTTCTAACACCCTTCGTCGCCTAGACGCAGTGACAACTATCATACCACCCAATACAAACACATGTACGAAATAAAAAATAAAGATAATCAGAACTCCATAAAGTAGAAGCATCTACAATGCCAAGAACCATCCCACTGCAAGATGAGAAGATATGCACTATTTAAGTAACATAAATCAAGGTCAAGAACTATAGAATCCCAGATGGCAGCATGCCCAAGAAAGCTCTCCCACTCTCCTGGGGAGAATTTGAGTCAGAATAACCTAGATGAAACCACAGTAACGACAACAGCTAAAAAAACAACAGTACAACATAACTCCTATTTAAGCTCTGTTTGTGATTTGCTAACAACATTCTCTTAATAGATAACTGATCATACATGTACCTATTGACGATCATAACACTTCTAGACCTTTGAATACTGAACAACAGGAAAGCAACAAAACACTGGGTGCTTTTTTTCCACTTCAAATGAAAAATTTTCGGATCTCAGCGACGTGCAAGGCGGGGGTGGCTCTCAGGCCCCCATGAACCAGAGCCAGCTTCATAAAGATGACCCTTATCAGCAACACCCTGCAGAAAAATATAGAGAACATGATAAATTGAAAAAAGGTAACATACTCCCCACGAGGAGTTTGAGAACTACAAAAAGAGAAGTTCAAAAAGCAAGTCCTAGTTTCGCAGCTACATAAGCATCCGTACCAGATAAGCCCCAAATCTATTCCCATAAGCAGAAGGAAACCCTCCATCAGTACTGTTGAGTTTCATCCCGTAAGCTCCATCTTGAGCTGCCATACATCCACAGAATAAGCAAGAGATAACAAAAATCCAAAAATTAATAAACAACTTATGCCATCTGTTATTTGCCACATGACATGAACCAGCTGGAAAGATGTTTTTGCCATACTACTATAGGCAGCGAATTTGATGAAACAATTGAAATAACACAGATGATCCATAAAGAAGAGGTATTAGGTTCCGGCACAAGATTTCCAGCTGTCACAAGTCTGTGTATATACAAACCTCATTAAGAAAGAGTCAAAATCTAAAATAAATTCCCATAGTATGCAATATAATCAGGCACTTTGTAGATCTAGGTCTGGAGCAGGTAAAGAATAGGTTTACTCAAGAGCCACTTATTTGGCAGCAAACATCTCCAGCCAATTTTAAAAAACAGAGGACAATCACACCAAAAAACTACACAAGTACCACCTAATAAACAATGGGCTAATTCCATCCATGTCCACTGCTGGAAATATCAAAAGAAATCTGTTGGAGCATCACTCAGAATGTCATATGTGCCAACAACCGTAACCAAGCAAACAATATCTCCATAGATATCATGTTATCTTTTTATTTGAAAAACAAAATTCATGTTACAACTAAATTCAAGGTCAAAACTGGAAAACCAAAATTTCCTTTCTTAACACAAAGGTCAGGATCAATGATCCAAAGATCACCATAGGAGAATGGATCACACTGATAACGATCAAGGAGTCTACATTGTTCAATATCATTATCATTATCATCGTTCTTGTTGAAGCCCAACACAGATTGGACAATTGGTACAAGCCATCAAATTCAAATAAACAATGAAAAGTAAAGACATACCGGCAGCCCATGGCCTACCATCAACACTGGCAAGGTCTGCACGTAGCTTTTCAACTTCACGTGCCATGGAAACTAAGTTATTCTCCATTGCCTGCCTCTGTTCCATCAACTCAAAATTTGCCTTTTTTTCATACTCAATGGCGGTTCTGGAAAATAAATCCATCTGTTAGAATTTGAATCTCAAACTACAAATCCCTTTTAGTAACCCACAACATAAAACGATCAAGAACAAAAGGGGGCTTTGAAAGTGCAGTATTCAAAGTTATCATAACATGGCCAGGAACAAACCTAGCATGCATAAGCTCCTGGTGTAGTGCATCAATCTCTTGCCTCAAAGTGGGAATATGTTTATTATCAGTTTGTAACCTTGCTAAGTCTTTTGTCAGGTTCTGAGCTTGTGCATCCAGATCCTTCTTTGAGGAATCCAGCCTCTGAACTTCCATACGCAATTGTAGTACTTCATTTTTCAAAGGTTCAGTCGCTCGTAGATCAGCTTCCAGTTTCAATCCCTTCTCAATAAGCTCTCTGGAATGAGCTTCTCTCGCTGCATGAATATCTGCAATGGCAATATTCATACGATGCAATTCTTCCTTCGCAAAACCTAGCTCCTGCTGCAGGATGATATGATCTTCAGCTAGCCTCCGATTTTCAGCCAAAAGCCTACGCATTTCGATATGCTGCATTTCAAGTTCTTCCTCCAGTAAAGCAGGATGAGGTGGTGGAGGCAACATGCCCCGCACAAATGGGCCTTCAGGGGGGAATACATGTTGCCCATCAGTCAAAGGAAGTCGAGGCATATGATTTCTCCCTGCCATTATGGCTTATTCTACAGCACAAAGTGTGGAATCAAGGCCTACCAATTTGCATGAAAAATGACAAATGATGGGAGAAGAAAACAACATAGAGCATCATATTTCAAAAAGCAGGAGCCTTCAATCTTTATCTAAGCAAAATGAGACAATTAGAGTTCTCCTTTGATAAGCAATTGAAGAGGTTGAAAGTTGGCATCATACAAACTGAGTTTTCTAGAAGAGGGGGGGGGGATTCCATAAATGAATCTCCAAGTATTGCAAATTTGCAATAATGCTTGCACATCAAGTTCTAAAATTATCTGGCTTTAAGTGACATATAACCAAATGCCATTTCTCTCATTTTGTCCCTAAATTACCAAGAGTAGAAATGCATGCACCTCAAACTTCCCAAATGGCAAGTCGCTTTCAACTATCCATAGTGCTTCTTTTCTTACACCAAACCCTCCCCCACCCCCCACCCCCACATCCTAAAGATTAGATTCCTTACCAACTCATACAAAACCACTGGTAAAACTCGTACTAAGAAGAAGTTGGTAAGTTCGAACAAGTAGACTAAACGAGACCAACTGTTTCACTTGGAGTCCACAAGGAGGGTATTGGAAGTCTCATTCAGAGCAAATCAACCATCCCATGCTTATGGGAGATCTGACAAAAGGCACAATTCTGAATAGCTCTACTCTTCGACTATTTCTTACAAATACGTGAACACAATCAATAATATCCTCAAATCGAAATTATCACTAAACTTTGTCTTTAAAGGCACATTGAATGAAAATGAAACTCTGCCTTTCAAATATGGTGTAAGAATTTTCGGTTAGTCGGAAGGGGAGAATTGTTGCAGAATCAATTTTTAACGTCCAGAAAAACTGACTTAGCAGTTGCATGGAATAAAAGGTTTGGACTTTGGGCCAATTCCACTGACTTTTTATCCATTTTCTGCAAAAGGTGCCCAATGAAAGCGCCGCAAGCCGCTCACTCTCCTTCCCAAGCATGATTGATATCTCGATAGTCCTTTCCTCTTCTTCTCTTTTTCCATCCTTTTACCACATACTAATTTCTCTTTCGTTACAAAAAGACTCGATAAAACAAGATTCAACCATCATAGTTTCCCTTCAGAAGGTGCAAGTTATCCCTACTGTCTTCCTCATTATGACAAAAACTGAATAAACAGCATCAATTCAACTCAAATTACACATGAACGAACAAACAAACACAAGTCTCCAACTCTAGAATGAATGACGCTTGATTTCATTCAAGGACGAGTAATACTTTACCAATGATACGAAGAACAAATTGACACTAAATAATATCACCATAAACATAGCTTAGCAAACCCTAGTAGTTCAAAAGCCGACGGTGACACAGAGAAACCCAGATTGCCATCAAATAACTAAAGAACCTCGAGTAGGGCTTACTGGAGCTACTTGCATGACAGAAACAACAACTACAAGTAACAAAAAACCCTAATTTTCTTATGACAGAATCCCATGGAGCAAAAAAAAAAAAGGGACCTCTACCTCTCAATCTCACTATAGGAAGAAAGGTAGGAGGAAAGAAGATGTGAAAAAGCAACAAACAGAAAGAAAAATACCTATTTTGCAGATAATATCGAGAATTCTCCCTTCCACCAACAATTGATCAATGGTAGGAAAAGATAGAGAATGAGAGAGACAATACTGACGCTTAACGCAGGTCAAGGCCTTATGGTATAGGTTGCGAAGATAGCCATTGGTAATAGTTTCAGGAATTGAGAGGAAGAGACGTATAGCAGGAAAATAATCTCTGTTTTTCTCATCCCATTGTACAGAACGATTCTAGGGTTTTACCGCTGGGTTTTTCCTCTCTTTGATAGAGAAAAGAAATTCCATTCACGCAACAGAAGGAGAAGATTTTATAGCATACAAAAATCTGAAGAGACCCACTTCTAGCCCTCCTTGCCTAATTGATGGGCTATAGTTGGACCATAAAAACCACACTCCGGAATTTCTTTTCCAACTTAATATATACAAAATGTTTAGAAATATCCTTGATGCCGAATAGGAAAAACAGAGTGTACTCAGTGCATAAGGCTTCTGTCAGCTGCAAGATATAGGGAGGGCCATTATGTATTGTTTGAAATGTTAACAATTTTCTTAGAATTCATCCAAAAATAATGATGATGGTGAGTCATAATCGGGCCTTAGTGGTCTTTCGAAAATTTCTCTGACTGGATTCTAGTATGTTTTCCGCAAATCTAGAATTTAGGGATGCATAAATTCAAGATTCATTTGAAAAAAAAATAGCTACCGCGCCCTTGGTATTCAGATCAGGGTATCATAAGGTCATTGGGGGTGGGGGGAGGTGGTAAGTTCTAATTTTGTGGGGTTGCAATGTTGCATAGTGTTAGACTAAGATAATTTGGGGGTTGGGAGGCATACCATGTGTGATGTTGTTTTTCTTAGCAGACCATAAAAATAGTAGGTGATGGCAAAGATCAATACGAAGAAAGAGAATCCAATTTGGAAATTTGAGTCTGACTTGCTATATTTTCCAACATGTCATAGATTTAGACATGATAGATTTTGTTCTTAACCCTAATAAGCTTGTTACACATACACTTTTAGAGAAATGACATGGCAAAAAGAGATACCAATCCGTCTCTCTAGAAAATAAAAAGGACAAACATCCTCAATTGGGAAGAATTTTAGTAAATTAAATCTGGTGTTTAAGCCATTTTTTAAGAGTTTCCAAAGAAATTTTTTTAATTTTGGAACCAATGAGGATTTTCCACAAATGGTGCCAAATAGGGTTTTTCTAACCCGAAGAGAAAGAAGGATTACACAGCATAAACGAAAGTTGCAACAATTTTCGTGGTAAGAATCACCATTTTAGAGATGTGACATGCCAAAAACCCCTCATAAGGACTAGAAGCTAAAGGAATAGAGAGAATTTTAGGCACCATTGGTGTATGAAACATAGCATTAATCAAAGGGACATTCTATTGACGATCACAAATGAGGTCAAAGACTTCAGCGAGATTCAAGTGGTTCCCCCCTCCCAAGCGATGAGAGATTTTTTTTAGAATTCTTCAATTCCCCTCTCCAGAATTTGGCTTTCATATTATCCACCTTGGTGCAGAGGCCCTTTGGGAATTAAAAAAAAAAAAAAGGGAATAGGACACAAGGTCGATTAGAATACAATTAGACCGACTTGAGAAAGAAGAGAAACTTTTCAAGAAACAAGCTTACTAAGAGTTCGATCAAGAACCTTAGAGAGACAATTGCTTATAAAGCACTACCATAGTAGAGGAGCTCCAAGGTTTAATGAATTAAGAGGCATTTCTTTCCTGTTGAGTTGGTTAAAAATGAGCCTTAAGAGTTAAAGGGGCATTTTTTTATTAGAATAAATTTCATTATTCTGAAAATTTACCTTAAAACGAGACGCGGCCTCCTTTTTAAGTATTAATAATAAAAAAGTGTGGTTAGTACTTAGGCTGCATGGGTAACATTCTAGAAAAATGTTTCTAGAGTTTTTTTTTTTTCATTCTATAGGAACAAAAAACCGGAATAAAACATTTATTACATTTATGATGAGTTTTTTCTGGAACAAAAAGTGAAAAAAAAAAAGAAACTAAAAATGAGAATTAACAAAACAAGAAAAGACAGTTCCATCATTCCAGTTTCGTTAAAAAAAAAGTAAAAAAAAAATATGACATTTTAAAATTTTCGTTTTAACACGAAACATCGTTTCTAGAACAAAAAGGTTACCAAACGCCGCCTTAGTGCCAATAGGAAGGGAGAAAAAAAACACAAACTTTCCCTTATTGCTACATATTTAGGCTACGCTCCAATTTCCATTGGACAATTCAAGACTGTTTGGTATGCATAGCGTCTGAAAATCTGGTTTATTCATTTTCTTGTTGCATAATGTGATCTAGACCCATAATCTATCCAGAGAATGCATGCCTAACACAGCCTTAAGTTTCTCCAAGTTGCATTTTGGATAACCGATGTCTTCGTCATGACTGCTACAACCAATTAACAGAAGTTCACAACCCCCATCAACTAAAGCTCAAACCAACCCCAGCACTTACCTCGCATAAACCTGAAATTTTTAAAAGAATGGTACATCTTCAAACTAAAAATATAACTTACAATTAAAAATGAACTCAGAAGCAAAATTCTTGTGACTCAACAGACGACCTTGGTGCTAGAGATTCAATAAAATTTCAGCTCTGGATGGGGCGCAGAAAATTTTATGGCGATATACAGTTGACTTCAAGAATCAGTAGATGGAAGAGTATTTTCAATGTTCGAGGGCATCAAGATATTGAAACCATCAGAAGCAGTAGATAAGAGCATCCCTGGGATCTGAGCATGCCAGTGTAGTTCCTTCAAGTCTTTCTGACCCTGTTCGACATTCCAAACATAAGATCAATTGAGAAATATAGATATTAGATATTACGAAGTTAATCAGCATGCTCAAAGTTGAGGTTTTTTCCTTCTATTGTTTTTTTTTTTTTTTGGTTGGGGGGGGGTGTGTTGGGGGTTGGGATTCGAGGTACCTGATGAACAAAGAGCAGCTGTGGAGGCAAATCTTCTGGTGCATTTGCTTGCTCCTTCATCCTAGCTCTGAACTCAGCCTCCTCTTCATCATCTTTTTCCAATGAAAGATCCCAAATCCTGGTGATTGACCAAACAAATTTTTACAGTACCCATTAATTGAACAGAATAATTCTAAAAGGGAAAAAAATGGGACTTATTGCTGCGTTTCGCAACATGGCCCATCCAATTTGGACCACACGACATCAGACATGGAAATTTCCAACCATGTGGATAGAAAGGGTGTCCATCTGGGATTAGCTAGGGGGAAAATTTGGTGGTCAAACTCAACATATGACCAATTTGTAATGGATTGTTACCCACTATTTTCAACAATTCATATTTTTGGCTTACTTCGACTTTGTCACCATTGATTGACCTTAGTTTTTTCCCCTGTATAATTTGGATTGGACTGAAATTTTGTAGGTAGATATGGGAATTGTGGGGTCTACACCTGTAAACCAAATTTGGCTCTGCTACCACCTACTCAATTTTAAAATTCAACAACAAAAGAATAAACTATATCTATCTGCTGCTATTTTCTGCTTGTAATTCTCATTAAGTAATTTTCATACGTCAGCTGATTGTCTGATGATGAGACAGCCAAAGTTGAGGGTTCATGTGGACTCCATTCAATTGATGTGATGGGGTGCTTATGGTATTCAAAATGTGCAACCAGAGAATCTCCATCCTACACAACAGAGAGTAAACTAGTAAGCATCCAACAAAAAATGAGTAGTTTCATTTGAAAAGAGCCTCTTACTATATCAAGTACTGGCAAGCTCAACTATTATTAACAACTCCCTAACAAACTGCAAATTCATCAGTTCCAGAACTGGTAAAAGCACTTGAGCATAAAGACTAAAAAGAGAAGTGCATAAAGACTTAAAAGAGAGTAAAAAAGATCATGCAAGACATGAAGGGAGACGAATCCCAATGATAAATAAAAGGTGTAATGAGAATCCGTAAGTGACTCAGAGCTCATGCAATATCAGCAGATGAGCATCCAGGTGAAGCTTGACTCGCATTGATTACATGCAGATCAAAAACCACTTACAATCTACGGACTCTTCATATTTAACTTGTTTACAATAGCATGATAAGATTTCTATAATGTTTCTTTCAGAAAGTTTTCATTTTAAATAGAGCTTGACAAAGAAATCTAATTACCCCATACGTGGCTATAGACACATCCTCCTAAAAATGCATCAACCATTTTCAGAATCACAAAAATGATATTTTCCTGCACAGACAACTTCAATGCCATTTGGGTGATATAGTGAAAATATCATAACAAAGAGATTGGCTAGGGTATATATCAAGAATTGCTCTTGTAGTTATAGCGTTTAGAGTGGGACATGAAAAAGGAAAATGAAAATTCAACAATGGAAGCCAGCAAAAGAATGTAATGAGCATAAGAATGCTTGTTAACAACAATGGAAGCCAGCAAAAGTCAGCAATAGAAACTTTAAAGTTTAACAAAAGAAGCAGTGAGGAAAAGCATCATATACCTTCAGCAATCTAAGATCGCGGATCGAGAAGGTGCCATCATCACTTCCAGATGCTAACATACAGCTAGCCAACCTATTAGGAATTATAAGGATGTAAATGTGTCACAGAATGGAATACATGAGAGAGAGAGAGAGAGAGAGAGAGGCTAAATAATTCCTAATTACCGATTCCAAGAGATGACATTGACATCTGCATTATGTGCCTTCATAGAAGCTGCAGGTGATTTTCCCAAACGAGTGTCCCATATAGCAATACTACCATCCACGGAGCAAGAAGCAAAGACATGAGGTTCTGTAGGGCTCCACTGCACAGACAAAATTAGACAAATTTTATTTATGAGAATGGAGTAACGATAAAACCCTTCCCCACAAATGGGTAGTAGTTAAGTCACTATAGTTAAAGCTAAACAGTTAATCGTCCTCAAGTTTGACAGTGTACTTGCAGGTCTTCAACACTTGCAGTGTGCCCAATAAAAGGATTAGCATCGACATTCCATGTCACACTAGATGAAGGCTCCCATAGGTGGATACAATTCTTGCAATCCCCTTCAAACACATACAATAGTTCCAAGCATTAAGAGTGTTTCAATTGGAACTTCAGGAAAAAAAAAAAAATGAGAGGGAGGGGGGGTCCAAGATTCTCAGAAAGAAGGTCAATCAAGAATTATTTGAATCGGTACCAGATACAAGCCTTCCGGGAACAAGAGGACTCCAGTCTATAGCAAACCCTTCTTCTTTGTGCCCACCAAACTTCAGTAATGGAGCCTGAGTAAATACGTTAGAAGCTCCCCTGCTCAATTCTCTTTCTGATTCCGCTAGAACATTTAGATGAGAGCTAAAATCCCAAATCTGCAAAAAGAAGTATGATGTAAGAACGTTGGAAACCAAATCACGAACACAACATACAGGAGGAGAAAGTCAGGATGCAAGGGAGCGAGAGATCTGCTCGCAATAATATCACTAGTACTAACAAGTTTCCCAAGAATGATGATGCAGAAGCATACAAATGTGTCCCCCCCCCCCTCTCAGAAAATTCATATTCCTGTCGATCGATGCTAACCTCTATATCCAATCATGATCTTTTTGTTCTAAACCTCATTTTTCTACCATCACAGCTTGAAACTTACTTGTAAAATTTGTTTAATTACAGCCCAAACTTTGCAGTTTGGTCCATAAACTGAAACCACTAAGTCATTACACTCAGGACAAATCAGTTTGTTTCTGCCGGTTCAGCCAATTTCAGTTGTTTCAGACAGAATTGGCTATTTCAACCAAAATGTTCTAAAACATATTTATATAATGTTTTACACTACAAAAAGTTTATATAATGCGTAATATATAGGGAATAATAGAATGGTTGGGTATTATTGGACCTAAAATGCCAACTGTAGCTAAATTCGGTTACATGTTTATCCATTCAATATTTTCTCTAACATATACTACAGTGACCAAATAATGCACATAATATCTAATATTTGATAGTATAACTAATCAATGTTGTTTTTAGTCCTAATGCTTCACTTTGGCTAAGTTCCATGATACTTTATTTGAGAAGAGGGGGGTGGGGACCTGAAGTGTTTTTTGCAGGTAATAATTAAGTGTTTCTCCAAAATATTTCATATTAGCTTTGAGAGCAAACCAAAATGGCCACCAGAACATATTTAACAATTAAAGCTTGAAACCTTTACTTTTACCTTTTCCTCTCCAAGATTCTTTCATTGTATTCAAGAGCCTTCAATATCCGTAAAGGTTAACTCAAATCACCAAGGATACAATTGCATGCCAAAATCAGGAAATTTGTGCATTAATGGGACAAGGCACATTATGCTCAGAACCACATGGGTAGGATAATATAATTTATAACTAACCCAACATCTAAGACACAGCTACAAATCTCTTGTTTTCCAAGGTCTCAAAATTTGAACACAATATTTCGTTAAAAAAATTCTAGACCTAACAATGTTCTAAATCAGGAGGGGGGCCTTGGAGATACATGCAACTCATCAGAAAGACTCGAGCTCTCTGCTCCAACCAAGATTTCAGTTCTGTTTGGAGATTACGGTCAGCTAATTCTATAGCTGATGAGTTGGCTAAATCTAGAGATACTATGTATTTGGGCCCTTTTCTGTTTGTCTAGTCCTTATTGAGGTCTTCCAACTTTCTTTGGTTGGTAACTTGGTATTGTTG
Organism: Macadamia integrifolia; assembly: GCF_013358625.1. Classification (NCBI taxonomy): domain Eukaryota; kingdom Viridiplantae; phylum Streptophyta; class Magnoliopsida; order Proteales; family Proteaceae; genus Macadamia; species Macadamia integrifolia. The sequence continues at coordinate 37,573,328 of NC_056561.1, read as the reverse complement.
TTGTTGTCCAATCGTTTGGAAGCCAAATAAAAACAGAAGATTAAAAATTGGGGAAGTTGTGGATTAGAGTAATGTTTATTCCATCATTATCTACAACAACATACTTAGAGAACTGTTTCAAATTCAAGAGAACATGAAGCACTATACTACACCTATTTCATGATTATTTGATAACTTTTTACCATATTGCCAATCGAAAGGAAACCATGTTGATATTTAGCGTCATCTAGGGTGCCCTAGCAAGATATCATTTAGTGAATGTTTGGATAAGCTTCTGGTGGCTTTAGAATTCCAAAAACATACGGCCAACCAAAACTTTTGGAATCTCTACCACATAAGCCCGAGAAACTGTCACCCCCCACCCCAGACAGGCTTCTGGGCTGGCTCATGTTACAGCAGAAAAGATTCCAAATGTTCGACTTCTATTGGAGAGCAATATTTTCATATCTGAGAGATGGCTTCTAGGCTGATCGAGAATCGGCAGAAAAGATTCTAAATGTTCAAATTTTATTGGAAAGCCACATTTTCATATATGAGAAGCTGGCCAATGGCCTTCCAGTAGCAGAAACCCCAAAAGCTTACCTAAGCATGCACAAAAACCAGCCAAATATATCAGCTGGAAACTTTATACTTTTATGCTATTGCTTATGGTGAGTTTCATCTAGCTTAAGGTTTATCCTGAGAATTGAGATCCTTATTCTTTTATTTCAACAATGAAGAGAATTATTACTTCTGAACTGATTTTAGTATTTAGATTAATTGGAGATAAGGATTGCAAATTATTTCTTACAATTTAAATAACTATTTTCATCTTTTCTGGAGCCAGCAAATACCCTATATCAACTACAGCAGTTGAGCCCTCAGAGTATGCAGATCAGCGCAAACCATATCTTGATCGACTCACATCCAAGTCTAGTTTCACAAGCTAGTGTTGTAAAGTGATATCTACTAAAGAGTTACATGTCAATCTACGGTTTTCCGGTAACCTGAGAAAACAGACTAGTCTGGTGGAGTGAATCTTTTGGAGCCCTTATCCTTGGTCATTTCAAGCAATTTTCCACTGGCCATTTTATTCAAGAATATATTGTAACAAATAGAGGTTTCAGCTTATTCAGAAATTGTTTTCCATGGCAATGACATGGATCCTTCTAATCTGGAAATTCTATTCTCTCATAAGTTATAAAACTGCAGCAGAATCATATGCACATAATCACTTTTTATCACTATTTCATGGTACTGAGGGCCCACTACCCACAGACTGGTATTTACATTGAGTCACTGTCACATGCATCTCTGCATGTACAAGATTTGTTCATGAAGCATGAAATTTATGTGTTTAAACTGTCATCACTTTAATAGCAAATATATATAATAATCCATGAATCAAACTACAAAATCTTCTCTCATTTTTTTAACCCCTTAACATGGAAATAAACTTCTCTCATTTTTTTGGTCAAGTCGTGATTCTATGATGTGAAAATAAATGTTCTTTAATTAAGACAAAAGAAATAGAGAACAGAAAAACAACAATGCACAAAACCCACAGCTTGCCCAAGGTGGAACCCAAAAGAGCATGTATTTAGAGACTTTATGGAACATAAAGATAAGGTTGACCTGCACATGACCCGTATCTCCCCAAGATGCGCATATATGAGGGTTCTGTGTCATTGCCCGTATGCGATTAACACATCCTTCATGTGCAACCTTGCGTAGCTGTCACAGGGTAAATTCAATCAAGAAAAATGACAAGTCATAAGTCATTTCATAACTCATAAGGTGAACCAATAACAGGAAAAAGAAACTGATGGTATCTGAACATGAAGGAACACAACTGCAGTGCAGATTATTGAGAACATAACATTATACGAATAGAAACCTGCAAAACAGGAGGCTCCAATCCACCATGGCCATCATTGTCATCACCATCTTCATCGCTGTCACTGCTATCGCTATCAATATCAGTGTCATTATCAGCAGAACGAGTAGGCACTAACTCACGCCTTTTCCCAGATATGTTAGACACTTTGAATATTCCTATGGAGTTCCAGGAAGCTTTTTCTGCCTACAAAACAAGAAATTTAATGTGAAGATATGATGGTAGGACCTGTAAACTTTGTCTTCAGGAACCTTTTTCCACCCCCACCATCCCCTTGTGCAACAAGCAGTCAGCATACTTTGGGTATTTCTAATGCAGCGACCACCACTGGCATGTGGTTTTGACTCAAGAGGACCAAGCTAAGAAGGTTAGAACTTCAGAATACAAAAGAACTCAAACTTTATCACTAAAAATCCCTGACAATCTCAATTAGCAACCCAAAGACAATGAATACCTTAAGACATAGAAAAAAATCTTGAGTGGAAACCAGGACGTGATCTCCCACACCAACCACCCGGGAAAGAAAATAAAATAAAGTTTCTGAATTATAACATTGTAAATGGGGACTGACCAACAGCTGAGGTATGACGTTGCTAGGCTGAAAAACTATAAATTGGCAGCTGATTAATATAATTATTTATCAGTTCACTCTATTTTTGTGAAAATCGAAGCAAATTAACAAGTCTTCTGCTCCAAGTACACGAAAGATGGAACTAACCTGAGTCCCTGCAACACAATACAGGGTGTGTGGAAATTCAGTCCGAACCAATCCCAGTGAATCACGTACAATGTCGAAGCTGTGAAAAAATAATTCAAAGACAAGATTGAGCAAAAGAGAGAGGGGAAAAAAATGGGAAACCAGAATTTAAAAGGATCATTGGGAAATATATATATATATATATATATATATATTAAAGAGTAAAAAACCTTAAACATGGCCACCCAAGATGTAAGGCATGCAATGAATTATACGCAGAAGGGTCACACTGGAGTTCTTCTCCCTCTTCTAGTTGGTCCACCCCCGGTCGCCATACCTTTGCAGGTAAGGAAGGTATTGAGGACGAAGACGGACCCTCCCCCTTCTTTGAACCCTGCAGAGTGCAAAACGAATTGCGTTTACAATAATAACCACAAAGTAACTGAATTTAACAACTAAATCGGAAAATAAATAAGAAGTAAAAGCAGAAAACAGAGAAGATTGAGTACAATCGAGGGCATACAGAAGAAAAAATAAAGGATGGAGGAGAAAACCTTATTTTTTCGTTTGGCCTTCTTAGGGTTCTTTACACTTCGAACCATCTTATTGTTAATCGGAGGGCGGCGGGCAACGTTCGACCTCGCCGGCGGTGAAGGAGAAGAAGACAGCGATGGTGGGGGAATGAGATACTGAGGTAGTAGCAGAGAGCAGACACCTAATAGTTGTCGTTGGAACTTGGAAGGGTTTTGACATTTTAGCTTCTAGGGCTTAACCACCGCTTAAGGGGTTTGGGCGGGCACCGATCCTCAGCCAGAAAGCCAGGCCCGGCCCATGTGAACAAGGCTTGGGTTCCAATTGGGCCACACCGGCCCATGCACTATTCGGTTCGGTTTCGTTAGAATTCGATTTTAATTGATCATGATTTTATTCGGTTCGTTTTGGTTCATACTACCACTTTTAACTTCAAAACCGAAACCAAAATCAAATTGGATTTTCATTTTTCTAAACCAAAACCAAATCGATTTTTCCCGGTTCACTTTGGTTCGATTTTAAACGGCCAGCTGTTTTGGTTTCGATTCTTAATTGACATCTTCCTTAGTTAACATGATACCAAATTTTCATAAATGGAGGCCCACTTCGTAACATTGTGGGCGGGCCTATTATTTGGAATGGGCATAGCACCGTTACCTAGGCTGAAACTTGGACTGATATACCTTGCATTGCCTTCCCTTGCACTGCCTGCCTCGGGTATTAGGCCCAGACCTTAGCTTCTTAATGGACAATTTTAATGAGTGAAATCTCTAACCAACTGGGCCAAAATGCACAAGACTAGACACCGGACTTGTGTAATACGTTAAGCCCACTAGCCTTAATACAAGGTTGGGTCTCAATGGTCGGGCGATCTGGGCTGGGTCGTATCAACCCCAACTCAGTTGGAAGCTATATTTCATCGAAATCTTAGATATTTCAGTATTTTTTTTTTCTACCGAAACGAAATCATATACAAAATACAAAAAACGTACATAATTTCAATTAGTCTGTTTTGAAATTTTACTCATTTCAGTAAAAAAAAAAATACAAATATTTCTTTGAAATTTTGGCATCTCAGTCATTTCATTTCGCACATTTCGGCTTCTTCAACCATTAATCCCCTTCCCCCAAAATGGCTGAGCAAAATACATAGAAAAAAGTACATCATCATCTCATAGCATGATTGATTATCAATTGTATGGAAATAAAAAAATAAAGTCTGACCATTCAAGCTAGCTAGCGAGTTAAAGATCCCCATCATGAATTTCATTTGGAATAACCAAAAAGGATACCAAGGAAGGTCGTGGATCAAAATAGGTTGAGAAGAAGGGATTGAACTGAAAGAGTTTCATAGTTCCAATGTAAACAGCTTGATTCGATTTTAATAAATGACTTCTGTTTGATTTTAACATCCTTATTTAATTGAGAGAAAATATATATCTGCAACTTCCTAAATTTTCATTTATCCATTAAATTAACCTTTGCTGCTCTTAAATTTTTTTTATTTTTTTATTTGGGGGGGGTGGGGGTGGGGTGAACTTCTCAAAGAAAAGATCCAATTTGGTGATGTGGATTTCGATTTGATTGGTCATTGGTCAATCATTGAATTTGGGCATAAGATCTCTAGCTATGTAGATTTGATTGGTCATTGGTCAACCATTAAATCATTTTAGTTGAGCCAATGAAATCTTTTAGAAAAGACAAATGATCAGATTGTGGTGCTACCATTGGCTTCATGCTAATATCTCTAGCTATGTAGATTAGGAACCGAATCCTACTCTTATATCTTCCTTTATTCTTTTGTGTATGGGGAGGGGGGAGTCCCCCACCGTTCCTCGTGATGGAACCCTAAAGCCCTGCTGTAAGATTTTTAACCTTCAATTCAGGTCAAAAGAGCCTCAAGACTCCCTCTGTTACTCTCCTTTGTCCATCACAGTGGTAGATCACATGGTAGTGGATTTGTAAGGAATTTGATAGGGATTGATATGATCTTAGAAAATGTAATTTGATTTGAATAGAATACAAAAGAGACGACATGAAGCCAGAATAAAACCATTAGAAAATGGCTACTTGCCACGAGGTTGAGACTTTGACGAAGCAAAGTGGAGACACTAAAAACAAGATACTTGATCAAGTGGAAACATAAGGGGTGATTTGATCCAAGGTGTGACGACTATGCCGCCATACAAAGACTCTGAAGAAAGTGGAGACACTCAGAAAAGGACTACTTGATCCTGAGTGAATACTCATGAATGTCATTTCAAAAATGTGGTGGTCATTACAATCCCAAATCAATCAAGGCTTGGCATCGGATCCATAACGGACTCTTATAAGATGACTACTTGATCTAGAGTAGGTCGCCATGAACATTGGTTAAAAAACGTGATGATCTATTCTTACAAACCAATTTTTAGGGGTGAGTTCTCATGAGATTTGTGTCACTCTTTACTATTCTTAAGATGATGAGGTTTTGACATGGAACTATAGAACATATATCGGATTGAGATCTACAGGGGCGTGTGGCGCATATCCAATGACTAGGAATGCTCAGACACATAGTCCAAGGTGCTCAAGCTCAACCCAAGATATTCCTGGTCGTTGAATGTGCGCTACAATATGTGTAGCACTATAGATGATCTCAATCCATTTTGTATTCATATGCATTAAACAGAACTCAGCACTAACAAATTAATCATCCAAGATAACTTATAAAAATAAGATGTCAAGATGATGATGTTGTGAATAAAGAGAGCAAGGTTTAGGTGAAGAGAGAGTAAGGTTTAGGTGAAGAGATTGAAGTGGGCTCATACCCATAAGGAGGATCACCCAAAAAATATCTCAATGACAGCTAGCATGATGAGATGTGGAGCCAACAAAACCAAGTGATAGAAAGACACTAGTATATACAAATACAAGGTAACATCCATCAATCAATGTTAACAAAAGAAAAGTAAAGATGTTTGGATAGGAAGAGACCTGCAGAATCATTCCGTCATTCATCTAATCTCCTTTTCAAATTTCAACTCACCTAATTACTTGGGATTCTTTGCCAACACGAATCCTGCTCTGTTGATTCTCCTAAATTCATAAGCACTCAAGAGGTATGTCCCTTCTTAACACTTTTCACCTTAACCTAGGTCTTTTTTGATTGTTCATTTGTCTTTTTGATTACTTTTAATTTACTTCAAATCATTCTTTATTGATGAATTTTGTTGATTTATTATTATTATTATTATTATTATTATTATTATTATTATTTTACACCACAAAATCACAAAGAATGGATTTTCTTTTATATCCACTGTTTCAAAAGTTGGACTGACATCCTTCGAATTAGTCGTGATCGATCTTGATTTTGGATGTTTTGATTTGATAAATTCTTAGGTTTTTCTCATCAGATTGCTGGATTTTCATATATGAAGGGCTGATTCTAGGGTTTTGAGACTGATTCTAACCGATTTTGATCCAATTTGGGCCAAAATCAACACTAATAGATTCAATCCCTGGTTTCAATTTTCGTAACCTTGCTTCTAACACGTTTCACCTTAAGGGTTCCTATGTTGTTCATTTGCCTTTTGATTACTTTCAATTGTTCATTTGTTTGTTCTCCTCTATGCATCTATTGTGATTGATTTTAGTCTAGTTGTCCATCCATTCTAGGTCCCAAAGTCTACATGATTAGTTGCACTCAAGCATTTCATGTAGATAATTTTCTCTTTTCCCTAGTATTCCATTGGACTGAGCTTCTCTTCACCTAGGCCCCTACCATTGCAACCCCCACGCCCCACCCTAAAAAAAAAAAAAAAAAAAAAAAAAAAAAAAAAAAAAAAATCACCTACTTTCTTTGTCGTTGGATGGGACTCCAACGGATAACAATAACTTCGGACAATTTTAGACTAGGGGGATAACTATGACCTTTAATTTCTTTCACCGATAACTTTCTCATATTCGATTTCAAACATAGTCAGTTCAGTAGCCATCTCGTCGTCAGCCAATGTGGGTAAATGTTATCATTTCAAGTTTCAACGGTCTAGTCTAGACAAGCTTTCTCTTGGTGGGCAACATCTATATCAAATTTTAGACCTAAATTCAACAACAATATATTCATATACCCACCATGTATGTCCATGCAACCCATTGCTACTCCCCTCTACTATTCTCTTAGTAATCGCAAAATTATCAATGTTTTGTATTTCCACTTGGCTAATCCAGATTCGGTTGAAATTAAACATGCAAGATGAGACTTACAGTCTACCTATCCATAAAATTTGGGTCCTATTTGACATGTCATTGTAGATTGGCCCAATCTCTTAAGCTTTCATCAGTGGGTCGATTAGGCAATGTTCACCCATAATGTACAACTTTGGTTGTAATAAAATATATGCAAGACATTACACTTTGAAGGCTCCTATCAACTCCATCTACACGTATTGACTTTAATTCTTTTTTGCACACCCTTTTCTTTTAATCTATAATTAATCCTACATAATGAAAACGAAATGCTAACATCATGAGGATGTGCACGAAGGAGCATTACAACAGGCAATCATGAATCATCTGTCTAAAAATATTTTTTGAAAAAAGTGTATCTGAGCCTAAGACGTTTCCTATGCTCCTCTCTATTTTTTTCTATTTCCCCACTCTAATTTAACCACAATGGCAATGCCCCAAGATGTGTTGGTATTGGTTTCTATGCTCCTCTTCTAACACTAGCTAACCTCAATGGAAAATGGTTGCTTTGGGGTATCCTTTTAGATCTTTTGATTCTAAAACATCATGAGTGTTGGTGTATGATGTCTTGTATTCCGTCGCAGTTTAATCCAGGGAGTACTGGTGCAGCACCTAGACAGACAAGACGACGGTCCCGCTAGCCGGTTAGCGGGCCGTGGGGGTTACAGGGGGGCAGGAGGCCCCCCTGCATAGCAGGGGGTGTAGGGGGGCGCAGCCCCCCACTCAAATTTTTTATTTGAGGGTAATTGTAGTTTTATCCGGATTAGAGTGGCAATTGTAGTTTAATCCGGATTAGGGTTTTTTTTCGCTATATATTTGTAGCAAGGGTTTCTTTCTCTATAATGCAAGCAATACTGAGAGGTGTGAGGACGAGCGCTGTAACCCTATTCTCCATTGATAGTAAAGTAGGATCTCATTTCACCGGGGACGTAGGCAACCTTGCCGAACCTCGTAAAATCCGTGTGCATTGTTTGTTTTGTTTTTCCATTATCTTCTGCATCGTTTTAGGGTTACGTTTCTACAATAAAATCACTCTTGAGGTTCATGTGAAATCCCCAATGTAGTTTTATCTCAGTATTTACGTATAATTCACTATTATGCCCAATCATCCAAACTGAAATCACAATGTTAACAGCCACCATAAATTATGGGACTCAATCTTGTCAAATCATGGAGAACTAGCAAAGAGAGGTATGGAGGATTTAATACTAAACCCTGAGTTTAACCCACCATATACTTATCCTCCTGTTATGAAAGAAGGGTCATTATTACTCTTCCCTACTAGATAAAGTCCCAATTGAAACTGCCCTTAATCTGTAAGAGTCCAATTGATGTAAATAAAGGTGGGGGATGAAGAGATTTTTCGTTCACTGAGGGTGAAAGAAAATTCTTTCCAACTAATTATAAGTTCTTCAGTTACATCAATAAATTTGTTTAAGAATTTTTTTTTCCTCCAAATTATGTTGGATGCCTCCCCAATTTTGCTTTGTGGGTCTTGGTGTAATAGTAAAATTGCTCCATTGCTCTTTTTTATGATTTATTTAAGTTAAAACATACACATACACACACGTAAGAGAAAGTCTTCATTAAAAAAATTGAAGGGTTACACAAGGCCATCCATCTACACCATGGAAACTCATTAATCAATTATAAAGACCAATGAAGAGAGAGAGACAGTAGAAGCTGCAAACTTTGATCATTTGACCTTTCCCCCACTAACACAAAATAACTTTCCATTATAAATTTACAGTGCTGATGGGGACCTATTGTTGATTTAACACAAATGATGGTGCATACCCCCCAACCCCACCTTACCCTATCCCCTGGCCCCTGGCCCCGGCCACAATCTATAACAAGGAAAAACTCTTAATCACCTTTATGGGATTTGTAAAGGACCGTTGTAGAAAGTAGAAAGTAGAAAGTAGAAAGTAGAAAGAGAAGGTGAAAGGAGAAAAAGAATTAGCAAAAGTTAGGAAAGTTTTTGACCCTAGAGGATATGTATCTGCAATTCTCTTGTCCTTACATGGAAGAAGATGACCATTTGTGTCAGCCTATGCTTGCCTTTCACACGTGTGCAATGAACACATCTTTGTCCTTACCCTCCTTATTAGGTTTTTGATACTTTTTAGATTGTTTGTTTGGTTGTCCCCTCGAATTCTCTTGGGAAGGAGACAAAAGTTAAAAGGGCCCCTATCTCCTTTTGACCCACACTGGCATTCTTTTTTTCAATCTTATCGTGGGGAAGTTGATAACTGAATCATCCTCGGCCACCCACCTACAAAATAAGTAGTCACTCATCATCATATGAAGAACAAGTCAATTTTTATGTAAATCTGAGTGAGAATCATGGATCACATGTATTGGGAGTACACTAAGGGAAAAAAGGAAAAACCACCCTTATATTGATCTTAGGTAGGTATCTTAGAAAAGTTAGTCCATAGATTTTGATGTCTTAGGATCTACTGAGATAGTTTAAGATCGGATGTGGGTGATTCGATAATCATATATAAGAATCATAAGAGGGATCATTATATTTCAAGTTAATTGATTTTAAGATTGAAGCTTTAACATGATAGCAGAGCGGGTACATTGAGCCTCCGTTAATGATGAATTTTTTACTCGATCCACGAAGACAGAGTCATAAGAAGCCTACATGCAGGGAGGAGTATTGAGATAGTCACACATAGGATATAAGTGATTCAAAGATCATGTCTATGAGTCACATAGACCACCCCAAGCTAGTTGATTTTTTTGTGGAAACTTTAAAAAGATAAAAAATATGAAATGTTAAGAATGAAAAGCGTTACAGTAGCCACTGTACTTCCACTTTTTCTTAATTGTTTTTTGGGGTGCCCACTGTAATTCATCTCACATCCATTTTAGAGAGAGAGAGAGAGAGAGAGAGAGAGAGAGAGTTGCAAAAGGGTTGTCGGTACCTGAATTGAGTGACAAAGTCGTGGAGGAAAATGGAAGCTTCCAGCCTGGCCAGGTCAAGTCCAGGACAAAGCCTTTGTCCACCTCCAAAGGGGGTGAAGTTACAAGAACCCACATCTCTATCCTGTAATTATGATTAAGGCAAGATAAAAGGTTAAGGAAGTTTTGCTTTAACGTGGTGTGAGAAGAAGAAAAAGAACCCAAAAAGAAGAAGGAAAAGACAGAAATGTAGAAGAAGCCAAAGAAATCACAAAAAGTAGAGGGGCCCTTCTTTACTTACTTGCCATCTCCATGGATTGAACTGGTAAGGCCAATCATAATGTTGTTCATCAAGATGAACTGATCTGAAGTATGTGAAGACACACCATCCCTTTGGTATCAAATACCCTTTTATTTCCACATCTTTCATGGCCTTACGCATCACTCCTATGATTATGTTTCCCATCCTTAAGGTCTCTGTTATTACCTGCCCATGTACAGTTCATGTTAACAGTATATGAATTACAGAGTAATTCTTTATATTCCAAGTCTGAAACTTACATTTTGTGTAAAGGGTAAAGTCATATAGTCATTCCAACATAAGGGTTCTCCAAGTTTAGCTTTTTGTCTTTTCAACTTCATGTTTTCCTCCTGAGATTGGTAGAGAGCTTTCTTTAATAAACAATAAAAATTACAGTACTTGCATGATTAAGAAATTGAGAGAATCAGATAGAAAATTAACAAGTAGGGTTGTTCATATATACCATCAATTGATAAAGAGCTAAGGGAGAATCACTGAGGTACTTTATAGCTAGAGTCATAAGGAGGGGTACTGAGTCCTCCCCTGGAATCATCAAATCAATCATGTTGTCTGATATTAATTCATCCGTTAATTGATCACTTGTGTCACCTAGCAATACATCAATCACATCTTTTGGAACACTTGGGCTGCTGCTCTTCCTTCTGTCTTGGATAATCTCATGAACCAATTTCACCATTCTTTTCTTTGCCTGAAACCAAGAGGAACAAATTATTTCTCTCCACAAGTATTTATAGATAGTAACTGTTTGTTACCATTTCACCTAAAAGCCCGAACTTAGGGAAGGTTAGCGTCAATGTGTATATTAACATTGGTAATTAAGGGCTGACACTTCTTCTCCTTGGGTGCTATGCGAAGAATGCCACGTGAGCTCTGCATGCAAGGACTATGAGATCTTGGCTTGCACGTGCAGGGAAGTGTTAGTGTTAATGTATACATTGATGCTGCCCTTCCCTAAAATTCGAACTTTTGGATTGGAAATTTTATATGAACAATTAATTTGTGCTAGCTGAATTGGGTTTAAGTATATTATTGAGGTAGTCCCACATCAGTGAAGACAACCCAACTATCATATATAAGAGCTACAAAAAGTGACCACATTTCAAGCCAATTGGTTTTAAGATGAAAGCTTTAACATGTACTAATCAACTTGCCTGTAATGATCTGTAAAGCTGACTTCCCGGTATCTTTACCGGCAAGGAAATAAGACCTGCAATGAATTCTTGAAATCTTTGCTTTAGAAACTCTATTTCTTCTCCTGGATCTAAACTAATCAATGCCTTCACCAGTACTTGAAATGCAATCTGAGAAACAAGTAGTAGTGCTTAGCAACCTTGCTTGACAATATATGAAATGGGTTCTAGAGAGATAGAGAGAGAGAGAGAGAGAGAGAGAGGGAGCTGACATTTTTTGTTTCATCTTGGATGTAGATGAGCTGATTGTCTTTCCAAGTAGCCATGGATTGTTGCACATACTTTTGCATGTCTTGGGTAATCTGAGCTTTAAGGTGAGGAGATTTGAAGAAGGCTCCAATGAGTCCATGGACTCTCCTCTGTAGGCTTCCATTAATGAGAAGAATGGATGACTTGCCCATCAACTCAGTGAGTGAGCTTGGGTAAGATGGCACAAAAGCCTTTGCATCACTCTGCAGAACAAACCTACTAACCTCTGCATCTGTTGATATGATGGTTGGACTACCAAAGATGTGGGATTTAAAAACCTTTCCATACCTGATGAACAAGCCAAGCCCACCAAAACATGTCAGTCTATCTCTTCCAGTGCATGAATCCATCACCCCCATAACTCATTTCAACCATTGAAATCTGACCCAGAAAGGGTAAATTAAAAATTTTGATGGGACTGCTCATAGCCTGTCCTGTAGTGGATACAGTTTTTACCCATTTGGGTTCTTCTCTCTGAGTAATGATTCCATTATCACTAACCAAACCATGAAGGTGCTAGTGTCTCAGAAGAGGTTTCTAAAAAAAAAAAAGAAATAATTAAAGAGTTGCATGAAACCATCATTAAAACATCAGACAAACCACCAAAGATACCCAATTTAATCTCAACCATGACTAAGCTGAAAAAGATTTTAACAGTGTTATTGTATATACTAATGCTATCTTTCCTTAACAGTTCGAGCTTTTAAGTGAAATGGTATTAAACACACAGAAAAGAAAAGAAGAGCTTCCTTAAATAAATGATGAACAAGAAAGCTAACAGAGGAAGGAGGAGGAGGTAGTGAACTCACAGGCGTCGCCGCTTGTCCATAAAGCTCTCAGGACGGTCTGAGTAGGCACAAGAGATGAACTCAAAGGTTTCACCGATGAGAGGCCATCCGAAAGTACCCAAAGGAAGTGGGCATCTGTATCTTGATCTTCTGATTTTGGCCCCCAAACTCCTACAGAGAAGTATGAAGGACAACACTGCTCCCACCAAACCCAAAATCCAGGCATTGTCCATTTTTGGATAATTTCCAGTCAGTACCTCTACTTCTTCTTACTCTGGCACTCTTAAATATGATCAATGATGATGGCCACGGCTGTGTTGAGGACCATGACTTTGTGTATGAGAGAGAGAAGATGGATGATAAGTTCGTTTATGCTTAATTAATGCACATGTAATATGTTTGTTTGAGAGAGAGAGAGAGAGAGAGAGAGAGAGAGAGAGGACCTGGCCGGTATCCTAAGACCTCTGTCTGCTGGACAGTGTTTGGGTTTCGACAGTTTGATGGTGATGATTAGATTAGTTCTGACTGTTGGGGTTCGGTGTCTTGTATTTCGTGACCTAGATTTGTTAGTTTGTTTAAAGGGAATTGTAATGAATTCATTCTCTGTAACTTAAGAGAGGCGTCAGAACAAGCAACTATAATCCTATTCTCCATTGATCGTGAAGTAGATCTCATCTCACTATCAGTGTAGATAATCTTGCCGAACCACATAAATTCTTGCATTATGTGATTATTTGTTTGTGATTTTCATTCATTTCCTGAATCGTTTTAGATTTTTATTCCTTCGACTTCTCCTTAGACTTTTCCTAATACTGGTCAGACCAGGTCCAAATTGGACCCGAGCCAATAGCCATCTCTGTATTGATCAAGTCCATCCATCCACATGGTCATCCATGCACTGTCTACTAGCAGAAGATTCATCAGTAGGGCTGTAGCCCATTTACCCCAGGTTTAGGAGTTAATGGGTATGGTGTCTACACTTATGTTTCTGGTGAAAGAAAAACCTTTAGGCTCATGAACCAAGAATGATCTCCATGGCAAATTTGGTGGCATTTAGATCAAATTGAACATCTCAGATCCAACCTCAAGGGGTAGTCGAGTTGGTAAGGGATTTTTGCCTCAGGAAGTGTGTAGTTCTGAGTTCAACTCTTCTTACCTCCTTGTGGCCACTCACACTTCGCCGCTTTCAGTGAAAATTGAATGATTCTCATTCAACCCTAGTATGACCCAATCTATGTGGTTGTGGGTTCAGTATGAACCCGCAGGACTAATAAAGCCGAAAGCTTGAATATCCATTTTTATCCAAAAAAAAAAAAGTCAGATCTCTTTTTCAGATATACATTTCTGTTCTGTGCACTGAGAAACTAACTGGGTAGTGCCTCCACTCTACAGAACAGTTTTGTGATATCAAATGATTTACAAGATCTCAAGAACAGTGTAGCAGGAGATGAGGTTGTAAATCATATATTATACTCTTTAAGATGACTGGGTTCAAGTTGTAAAAAGCTAGGAGGATCAATACTTGGATCAACCAGTATTATTGGTTGTGAAAGTTGAAATAATGGTGGCTTTGGGATGAACAGTATAGGTATGTTTAGGGATATGTGTCGACATGAAAGGCCCAGTGCTCGATGAAGAGCCATGGAAGAAAAGAACACATGAAATAAATATTTACATTCTAACAAACAAAGTACACCCACACGACCAAGAAAACTTTTCCATGTAAAATGGGCATCATTTCTCTTTCTTCTGTTTTAGAGAGAGAGAGAGAGAGAGAGAGATGTCCCCACGGCCATGATCATCTTGTGGCACAGTAGTTCAAGCGTCCCTTGCAGAGCAACTGGTGGCCTCGTGCTTACATGTGAGATTCAATAACTCCAACACACTCCCCATCATAAAATCTGGCCACTCTTTTGTCCCCCC
>NC_056561.1:37556743-37558589 GCF_013358625.1 Macadamia integrifolia | reverse complement strand
CCCCCCCCCCTCTCTCTCTCTCTCTCTCTCTCTCTCTCTCTCTCTCACCAGGATTATCTTCCAATCCACACACACTAGCCAACCTCTCATGTTACTTTCATTCCTATCCTTTCTTCTTCTCAATTTTATAAGGGATACCACATGTGGGTTCTTCCCTTTTACCCAAAATACTCTTAATAATTTATTTCATTTTTAAACACAAAATAAAACCCATCTCTCTCTCTCTCTTTCTCTCTCTCCCCCCTCCCCTTCTTTGACTGGCATTACTATTATTCAAACCTCACAATTTGCCTTTGCCATTTGAATTCTTAACTCCATGCCTTTTTCTCCCCTTTTCTCTTTGTTCTAAGCTATCCAGGTTTTTTTTATAATATACGCACACTTGTGCAAGTTTCATCTAATCAATTCTCTAGACCCATTAATAATCATTCTAATCCTCATAATTTAGGCCTTACCTTTTTAAATATAAACTCTGTAATCCCTCCTTCCTTCAGCTCTTATTACTTTTAGACTACCTACCTTTAAGATCATTTTATGAACAGAGGTTGGGCATGTAGTCAACCAATAGAAGTGTGGAATACACATGGGCATATGTGACTTTCCCATAAGGGGAGAAAGAGTGACAGTCTCGGCAGCGCAGTCCGATGGCGTGCCCAGACTTTTCCCTATTTTTATTTACAAATATTTCTTAAAGCATTTTCTAATCAAATCTCTTACACCCACCAATCAAATTGCTTTCCTTCTTCTCTAAGTTTTCTATTACTTGTGCTTATGTTGTTAATAAATAATTGACTTGATACTGCCATATACTTGTGGCAAAATTCTCACCATAACTTGTATTTTGGATTTTGGCCTACTTTTTATTGTTGGTGCAATAAGGAAAGAAAATGGTCAGAGTGGGATCCTTCATGGAATTTGCATGTGAACCTATGAATTTTCGCAGAGATGGTAACTCTCTTGCGGATTTTTTAGCCTCCGGAGCTATTAAGCTCAGGCTCTCACATGTGTGGGTCTCAAACCCCCCCCCCTGCCTTTTATTGTAAAAGGTTCTTTGCTTTCTGGCCATCGGTTCACACGGTCTTTTTTTTAATAAAATTCTTTCGTCTCTGCCCAAAAAAAAAAAAAACCTATGAGTTTGGTGACAAGAATATACTGGTTACTTACATTTTAGATTCCTGTATAATGTCAAATGGGATTCAAAATTCAATTCAATCAAGTTTGATAAAAATGACTCACAAGTACCATCTAGCGGTGTCAATTGGCCGGTTTGATCCCGTTATGGTTGAGCTGAATCGATTTTGTATTAATAATGGTTCAAACCATAATCAAACCATTAAGCTGAAGTTTGGTTTCGATTTGAGTCAGATCCAATTCAATTTTAAATTTTCAAACGTACGTTGTAAAATACTGAACATAATTGGTTTTTTTTTTTTTTAATTGAATTTTCAGGTTTGGTTTGGCTTCTGGTTTTAGTTGGTCCGGTTTGATTGCTAACATTTCATTAAACCACAAACCGAAAACTGACAAATAAGGGTTTGTTTTGGACCAAACTAGTCAGTTTCAATTGGTCTTAACAACTTTAAGCTGGAAATTGTCACCCCTACCATAGGTAAATTCAACACACGAAATTAGGGATTAAATTGGTCTTTGTTGGTTATCGGGTCTCAAAAACCCAAGAATTGACTCTCAGATCTGAAAACTTAGCAATTCTAGGGTTTTGGACAAATAATCGACTATTATCAAGATTGGTTATTGCCGATTCCAATACAAATCAATCAATTCCACTGATTCAATTGGTGCCCCTGCCACCCACACAGCCAAACCAAACCCCCACCCACCCACCCAA
>NC_056561.1:37537920-37556723 GCF_013358625.1 Macadamia integrifolia | reverse complement strand
AAAAAAAAACAAGTGGCACTAAATATGACACAATTGAGCCAAAATGAATTTTTATTTTATTTTATAAATTGTGGTCCACATTAATTAAGTGTGCCTTCTTGTTTTCCTCCTATCCTAACTGAAAACAAAATAAAGGAACCCAGATTCCACTCATCCCCACAGCTCTAAATCTGCATGCTACAAAAGTAAGAAAGAAAGGAATAGACAATAAAGGATTTTGCTACTTTGGTTGAGTTTGAGTTCTCCATCTCTATCAATCCATCTCATAAACCATTCATTATAAGATGAATCTAATAGTCAAGTTTCTTTAACCTCGAAAATTTATCTCTCTTCATATGATTGTAGAGGTTTACAAATATTAAACGGGGTTTACCGTTGCGCCTGAACCATAAAACCTTGTAAGTTCGAGGGGTTCCTAAAAAATAAATAAATAATAGCAGTTCACCAGACTCTTGAAGAACTACATTGTATTCTGAAGAGGACAAAAATGCCAGAGCTCCAGTGTCATTATATTCTGTTAACTACAAGATCTCAATCTGTTTGCCTGGGAAACCATGCCATAAATAAATAACGGTCCCAAACCAGTACTTTATAAGTTGAATTACAATGACCACAGTCAAATCTTTGGTTCTCTCATTCACATGAGGTATAAAAATTTCATATTTTATACTGGTGAGAGAATTCAGGAGCAAATTAAATTGCAAGAACACCATCATTGGAGTCCTGAACCTTTGATATTGTATTAGTTGCCACTATCTCAAAATTGTTATTGAAACTAGCTAAGAAAGTTTACACTGGAACCCACAAATCTCCAATAACCAGCTAAGAAAATTTTACATTAGAACCAATAATCCCCAAAATAACAGGGATAAAAAATTTCATACCAGTACACAGATCTGAAAAACCAGCTCTAAGTGGTCATGAAGATCCAACTGCATGGGGACAAGCTTCCTAAAAAAAAAAAAATTGGGGGGGGGGGGGGGGGAGTGGTGGAAAAAACAACCTTGAATAGGGAACCCCATCATTGCTCTCCTCAAGATGACAGACCTCTAATCACCCACATCATCTGCCAACAACAGTAAATAAATGAGATAAAAACACAAATACAGAACAGCACCAGGTTTGGCAGCACACAAATAAGTGCCCAACACCCTTTCTTTCTAATACAGTGTCTGGAGCTTGAGGCTCTTGAGAGGGGCATCCATCATACTTGCATCATACTTATGTCATCATGCTTAAGGACCAGAGGATAAATATACACAAAATGAATGAGGCATGAGAGTTCTATAAAGACTAAAGAGACCTGCTTTTCCTTTGTCTGGTAACCAGGACCAGTGTCCCAAACGCCACCATTATTGCAATCTTTACTACCTGTATAAAACAAATAGATACTGCTTCATACTTCAATCTACTAATGAATAATAGAAAATTTGTATTTATTTTCTCATATCAGCAAGCAAGGTTTTGAACTTGGACTAGAAGTCAAGTATTTTTCACAATGTTTTTCTACTGGAGTTGTACATAGTTAGGCATATGATGGACTGAGAGCCAGAAGATATTCAAGTCTGTTTTAAAGGTCTAGGGATAAAGGAAGCTAAGAATATACTGAAATCAAACCATGATTAACAATAGCTAATAAATAGATAAGAAGTATAAAATGGGGCATAGGTGGCCAATGTCTAGGCAGCAGATTAGTTGTTGCAGTGTCAAGTAGTTGCTATAATCAATAAATCATTCACCAAGTATTGATTTAATCAATCACCCATTTAACTTCATTAGCAAAAAAAATTGATAATTTTTTGTTAAATTTGAGTGCCTATGAACAACTCGTTACCACATGGTTGTCAACTTGCCTAAGGAGGCCAAAATGCCTAGGTTTTTCCTAGCTAGCTGCCTTTAGTAAACTGGCATCATGTATATATGCAAGATAGAGTGAGAACAACGATCTTTCACCGTCCTACGGGAATTTTCTATCCACATCTTAGGAGAGAGAAAGAATTGATTTGAGATACGCCACCTATATTAGGGTCTAGGACCCATGAATATGACTCCAATAGGGGCATAGTTCAAGCAAGAGAATAGGTACGTGTCAAGTTGCGGACCAAGGAAAGTATTAGGCACCTTGGTTCATCCGATTAAAGCGGCCTTCCTATTTATTTGGTATTTTTATAAATAATAAACATTCTAAACTAAACATATGCATCATATCATGATCCACATAACATAAAAATAAGAAAGAAGGATATAATCGTCAAAAGAATTGGACATCGGTGGAGAAAAGAGAAAGGACCAACCTTTATGCATGCGCTAACAACCAAGTTAGTAGATATAGAATAATATACATAAGAAAGAATCTATCATGTTTAAGTAATTTTCCATGGAAAAGAGAAAAGAGAAAAGACCGACCTTTCTGCTCTCTTGCACTCTATTTTTGGATGCCATAGGCTGTGGATAAGGATCTAATTTATAGCTTAGGAGATAGTTTATTCTCATACTAACATTTTGACAGCAATTTCATCCAAATCCACTAGATATTAGGTGAGATGTGAACAAAACAAGATTAATGGTTCAAAATAGGCATGATGTGTTCAATCTTATCTATGATAGGTTTGGCCGACTTAAATCACGTTATAACTCATCCAAATCCTTCCTAAGATTCCAATATATTGTTCTAGACTCAGAGACATTCAAAGAGTCCAATTTGAGCTCAAACAGAGCTCTGGAAGTCAATACATGACCAAATTCATGAAGAACAAGGATTCTGGTTCGCCCAGAATTCGACATCTCACAAGCCCATTTTGATGTCAAGTGTGCTTGGGCAACACCTGTTCGACGTCGATTAAAGCCTGGTTCGGGCCCGGGTTTACTGGGTCAAACCGCGCTATTTATTTTTCATCTTTTTACCATAAAATCTTTAATAATTACAGCTTTCATACCGTAAGTCTAAATTGAGTGATTCAAATTGCATTGGAAATATTATTCCAAGTACTATCCAATGGTATGAAAATAAGGAACCACTTAACAAAAAATATTTTAGAAAATCCATTTGAAAGTGGATTGCACAGGATTAAAAATACAATTTTTATAAGACAATGGGCAAATGAAGTCATCTTCAAACTACTCTTTAATACAAGATTTTTAATGATTAAAAACACTCAATCACAAAGTTTCGCCTAATTTTAAAGTTGTTCCACCCACTTTTGACCCGGTTATTGTGGTCATTTTACAAAGTTACCCTCTCTAAGCCATTTTGAGATGGTTCAAAACATTAGCTGGGACACAACTTCGAAAGCCATAATAGACTCCATACAATTCAATGGCATCTGATCATCATCACCATACACACTTCCAGGGTGATAAAATGAGGTGTCTACAGATCAGAGTTCCAACCCCCTCCCCTTTATAGGACGCTTGGTCAATTTGGGGGTAGTAACAAGAACTAAAATGCAAAACGTGAAACAGAATGAAAAAGAACAATATGTCATTGTAAATTTTGTTTAGTGTGCATATTTTTTGTATATCATCTAAAAGCCGTTGCAGAAATGAAACATCTAATGGTATGTAACAGAGACAGAAAGAGACCTGTCCAAGCAGTCCCCCCGGCATTGTAACATCCCCAGAACCTTCAGGATTCGGTTTTCTTGAACATTGAGAAGTCACATCATCTTTATTTACCCAAATATCAGTATCATCATGGATGCCATGCTGAAAATTCCAACATAATAAAAGCATAATGGTTAATGTTAATCCCAATAAATAACAGTTGGGAAGAGAAAGGATGAAAGACTGTTTAGTATAACTTGACAAACATTCATCTCAACTAAACAGGAAGCACTCACTTCAACAATCCTTATAGCAAGAACAGTAACAGAACTTAATTCTTTTTAGAAAATCCCATTTTTGCATGGACTCCTCCATGTCAAGCATCCGTCTAGAATCCCTCTTTGAAAGGCATAAATTAGCATCCACCATAAAATATGATCTCAAGTTCCTTTTCCCAAAAAATTTCTTGGCAATAGGCTATTACATTTATGATGCCCTTCTATCGTACTTTATATTTCCTTTAGCTAAAAGGGCGTACCGCAAGAGACCCCACCACTGCGGTATCTGGGGAGAGTCATATGTAAGCAGCCTCAATCCCGGTTCGTGGATGTTTCCCTACTCAAACCTGTGCAACCACTAGGTTCCCGACTCAAATTCCTTTTCTAATAGGTTTTTTTTTCCCTACTGAAGGCACATGTCTATTCAATTAAGGAATAAGTGTCTTTTAGACCCAAACCATAACATGCAATCATTTTCTGACAGTAAAGCTTATGACTTTTGCTTATATTGTATCCCATGTTCCAATCCAAGATCCAGTTCAAGAATTACAGAATCTGTCGGACCAAAGGAGTTGTTATTCTTATATTAACAGTGATATGAAATTTTAAATGTAACAACGCTTTAGTTTTTGCTCCCCCTCCCCCCCTCCCCCCCCTTTTGTGTGAATGTGTTATGTCCATTGTGTTCTGAACACCTGCTACTGCTTCTTACATTATAGTTTCAGGTATACAGCCAATGTAATTTGATGCATAGGCACCTGTTACGTCAATTGTAGCATTGATGAAAGACTTGAACAAGCCATATCATTTGCAAATCAACAAAAATTGGTAAGAACAAAATTGCTCCGGTATAATTTCTTATGTTTTGGTCAATCAATTAATCATTCCATTGATGAAAGTTAGTGCAAAATATTTGGACTGGCCAATGCATGGTAGATAAATGTATGGGTTTAGATATTTTGTCAAAGCATTAGTCATCGAATATGAATCTTCTCACCGCCTCAAACCATGTCCCTTCTATCTATGCAGTTATTGGTCTCCATTGCATACAAAAACCATTTCAGTTGACCTCCTACATTTTGCCACCAATTGAGGACATTCTAAAGTTACCCAGGATTCATCTGTTTCTACTTTTATCCTAGATTTTTCTTGCCAGTCATCCATCTTGAACATCTCATTTCAGTTTTGCTCATTCTGTGGACAAGTTATTTTTAATTCCGCAACATCTTGTCATATGAAGGATGAAAGCACATAATATAGTTCTTATAGAGAGCTGATTTTGAAATATCCGGGAAGAAGGGAGACTCAAGTGGATCCTTAAGGAGTTTAGAGTAGATATGGATTTGATTAAGGGCATTTACAAGGGAATGAAGGCTGCCATGAGAATGACTGGAAAAGATACAAATGGATTTCTAGTTACACTAGCTTTACACCTGGAAGAGGCATTGAACCTGTATGTGCGGCCATCAAACAATTAACTAGGCCTATACAAAAGTTCACATGGTGTATGGCTTCTATGGTCTTCAATTTTAAGTGACTAGCCAGGGGCTGAATGAAAAGCTACAACCACAAAGAAATGCTTAAAAAATATAAATGTGTTCTAAATTATCAGACTAAGAATATAGGCTTGGACAGGGATAATATTTAGTTGCATGGACTTGTTGCTGCAATATTTTTCAGGATTTTTTTTTTTTTCTGGATAAGAGAATTTCCATGGCTTCAGAAAGGTGCCGGGGGGTCAACTGGAACCAAATTCTGTGGGAAGGGTGAGTTTATTACTCTTCTTTGTATAGTTTTTTAGGGTTGAGATTCAGTTCTTTTTTGTAAGCTTCTGAACATTCATATGTCTGGGAAGGCAGTATAAAGAGATTTAAGTCTTTAGGATCAGATTAGGTGGATGGCCAACATAAACCTAGCTGATCTAGCCAATATTGGCCAATACCACCAATATTCCATCAAAGGCTGGCCATTCTCAAGCCAGATCAGCCAATCCAGATCGGGATAGGTCATGTCCTATCTAGTTTGCGATCTGAGATTTAAATCCTTGAAATAAATACTAGCACAGTACTTTCATTGCTGATACTAAAGACTTCAACAGGGTGTACCCAGTGCACAAGGCTCCCACCACTGCAGGGTCTGGAGTAGGTTATAATGTAAGAAGCCTTACCATTTGTGTTATCTCAGGGAGACTATCCATGGGATTTATTAGAGGATGAGGCACACTGAATTGGAGCTAGTGGGTGAACTGGAGACGTTTCTCTGGAGAGTGACCAATTGACAAAATATAATCAAATAAATAAGGTCATGATTTAATAAACACAAAAACTTGTGTTACATAACCAACATATATAGATTTTGGGTGAACACAGAGAACAAACAGGAGCAGGAGAATATGTGTGATACTTATAAAGTAAAACATAAGGGACATACTGGAATAACAGGTGGAACAAGATAAAAAATGAATGAAATATTAAGAGATCATATGAGGACATTAAAGTTCCTCAGAGAAAAAAAGATCAAATCTCTGAGAGAACATTCTACAACTATCTCATGTTTAGAAGGTTGACAACCGTAAAAGCATACAGGATAGACAGGCCCCAAGGAGAGTTGAACCCATGACATCTTAATTGTGAGGTGTTAGTCCTTACCAACTGAGCTACCCCTTGGGTTTAGAATACAGAGAAGTTAAACCTAAGAAAATGAAAACACAGTGAATGAAAACTACTAAACAGGGCACTGGTCTTATTCTTTAATGCTAATCATGAATTTTCTACCCTTATGTGACAAGGATAATTTATTTTCTGAAAATTTGGCCATGTCATACACCATGACAGATGCACTTAGCAGATAATGCTGACACTTCTCTGTTCTGTCCAAAAAATACTATGATTTATCATGTTTGTCTTTTCATTTATTATTTATGGGGGAAGGTTTCCACCAATGCCCGTGTGCAGTTTTTCACCAATGGGAAGGGAGAGAGAGAGAGAGAGAGAGAGAGTGGTTCCATGGTGGTTTGTGAGGGGCCATTTAAAGGAATCCGCATACTGGTGTCGTGCAGTTCCTTTTCCCACTATTTATATACCCATCATACTTTTCATGAGTTACCAACTTATCTGAGGACATCGTTTCTATCTTGAGTACTAAATCACTAATTGTAGCGTCTATAAATCTAATAAACCATAAGGATGCAGCAACAATTTCGGATTTTAAAGATCAGCTTATCCAGAAAACCATATGCGTCTCTAGATTGCATAATTTACAGCTGATAACCCATTGAAATGAAAGCAACCTTGAAGTTGAAAGTATCCAAGAGAATTAAGGATATCTGAGGTCATCATAAGAATCTGATGATGAAAATTGAGATGGACTACCTCAAGAAGAATGAAACCCAGAAAACTAAGCCAATCACTAAGTGGGAAACAAATGCAATGGGTGTGAATGGCGAACCAGTCAATCAGCCTCAAACCACGCAGTCCTAGGCATGTTGAAAGATGCAAAGGATGGGGTAGGTGATAAGACTTCTTTTTGGCATCCCAACCTACTGTAACAGTGTATTCTATTCAGTCATGGTTCAAAGAATCGGTATCGTATCGGTATTGCCAGTAGCCGATACGATTAACATGGATCAGGAGTATTGTTCAAAAAGTAGTTCGTTTTTTAATTTGCACTTGATATTGTCCTGATACAGGCCAATAGCAGCCGATCCATATCAGTATTGTATTGGTATCGACATGACCGATACAGGCACCGATACCGATACCTAAAACAATGTGTTCAGTAATGAGTTCATTTACAGATAGTTTCCTCAATAGAAAAGAGCTCCAAAGGTGTGATATTCACTTGAATTTTGGAATTCTATTTCAAAGTGAGCAAGCTAAGGCCATCAATGTTCCTAAGCTGATGCAGAACTTGATGATATGACGTTACAATTCAACCAATATGTGCTGTATTTGTATTCAAGTTCCACCTAATTTTCGTACCCTGGAGTCCCCTAGTTGATTCAATGTCAACGAAAAACTCGAACTCAAAACACACTAGTTCACTACTTGTGGTCACATGTGTCAATCTTATTCTTCCCTTTCACATGTTTTAAGGCCATAAGAACACTTGTCTTCTCACCATTTCCACCTAGGCCACTTTCAGCTGTCCCCTCATCCTTTATATACCTAAAATTTTCAACACATCTTTCCTTTTGCATTCATTGATTTTTATTATTCCTATGTCCTCCAAAATGTATTTATTTCTAACTCAGTTTTCCTAATCTTGCTACTCATCTATCCAACTTCATCATCTTAAATACAGTCATTTTTATGTATATCTTTTAGATCTAACTTGGCATCTACTACCTCTCTAGTCTCATCCAACAAAGCCGTATGATATAAATATACCCCATGAAACTGCATCATATAGATATTGATGTCATATAGATATTGATGCATAACTAATGAAAAGAGGTTCCAGCTCAATGTTACCCCTCCTGAAGGAACTACAAGGACTAGAAACATATTTGTCTCTATACTAGAAATTTTAAAAACTAATTACAAATCACTGTGAGTCTATTAGTTTTCCATATGGGCTTGATATCATGGACCTTGAAGCTCTCTGTAAAGGCAACAGTGATCTGGTCATTGAAGGGTGTTTATGCAAACACTGAAATCACTTCAGGGACTATAAAATCCAAAGGTCCTCCTTTAGAGTTGAACTAAAATAGAATCATTGAATGGATATTGTCCATATAAAATTAACTTCGTGAGTTGATTTATCAAAAAGTCTAAATGAGATTATGCATATGAGAACAACATAGTCACTTAGGTTGTAATTCCACAATGCATTTATTTCTTCTGGTCGTTCAGTGGATCAAAGGTATTTTATTTTAAGTCCATGGTGTGAATGACCACATAGGTAATGTTATAAAGTTTTCTTTCCTAAAATAAAACAGAAGGATCACATTTATTTGGATTATATATATATATATATATATATATTACTTATTTGTGGCGGAGATTTCTTATTGTCCCATTGAAACGCAAGCTACTAAAAGGGATGAATCCAAACAAGCTAAATAAATGCAATAGCATTAGGGGAAGATAAAGCACTCAAACCTCATCAAATCCATCCATCTTAAACAGATTCATGTCCCTTTGATGGGTTTCTCTGCATACACCCCAGCTTCCCATGAGTTCCATCACTTGTTCACTCCCTGTTATACACAAACGTCTAGACCCATCTGGTAATATCCAACTTCCTGGGCTTTCTAGGGGACAGCTTTCAACTTCAGTATGTGCTACTGATTTGTTCCATATATTTGAATCTTCAAAGATATTTTTCTTGTCTGAATTTTCTCTGCAATTTCTGCATCCATTGTCCTCCAACACAAAACCAGGAGCAAAATCTTGTTGGTCTGTGCACAAAGCACAAGGTTCTTCCGTAGCCAAAGGCCCATCAAGCATCCTTCCTGAAACTGTAGCAATTTCTGTTATAGATGGTCCACAGAAGTCTTCTGGAGACTCGCTCTCTTCACATCTATATTCTAATTTACCCACTCCTCTGAACATAGTTATTCCACTTGACATTGTTTGGTCAGTTGGGGTGTTATTTGAACTCAGCACCACTAACTGCCCAGGGCTCTGTGGTAAGAGCGTCCCAAATGGTTCATTTGCAGTCTGTGCATCCAATCCATTTTGTTCCCCATGTTTTGTCATATGATTTGGACTTTGTTGCCTCACTTCCCAGAATCTTGCTCTAGATAAAGAATTCAAATGCTTAGATGATATCTGTTCCATTGACTTAGTTTCCTTTCTAACAGTTTCTTTCTCAAAAGGACCTTTCAAAGGATATTTTAGGCCAGTCTTTATTGATTGGGATGTTGTTGTTGGTGCATTAGCATCAGCTCCCACTTCCTGCTTTCAACCAAGTTTGTGAATTTCAACCAAGAAAATATATGAAAAAATTTACTTACGTTGCAAAAATAAAAAAAAACAGCGTAGTACACAAAGCACTGAGACAGA
This sequence comes from Macadamia integrifolia, assembly GCF_013358625.1. Lineage (NCBI taxonomy): Eukaryota > Viridiplantae > Streptophyta > Magnoliopsida > Proteales > Proteaceae > Macadamia > Macadamia integrifolia. The sequence goes on along the minus strand of NC_056561.1, from coordinate 37,546,894 downwards.
AGTACCTGAGCTACACTACTTTCAAAGGCACTTATCAGATTCCTTACACTGCTAGGACTTCTCTCCAATGCTATCTCCTTAGGTGTATGAGTTTGAACCTTTCTCACTATAGCAGGAGCTACATACTTAGTTTTGGTAACAGATGATTCTGAGAAACCTAACTGAGAATCTATCACTTCTAGTGAAGCAATTGGCCTCACAGGAACATCTGCAGGAGGTAAATGAATCTCAATCTTTCCAACCAAATTCATGCGATAACCTTTGCTTGGATCAAGGACATTAAGCTCTTGTGACAGAGGAGCCTCCAATGGATTTGCTTCACTGCCATCTGTAGAATCCACAACAGATGGAGGGGCTGTCAGTTAAGTTAAACCAGTTGACTCAGTCTCCAGTGATGGGATAACAGAATGCAAGAGGTAGTGATAAGAATCCTTAACTGGGGCTGTTTTCTCGACTTGATCAAGTGGGGTTCCGACTTTGTTTACAGGATAAAACCGTCGATTGTTGCTGTGACTAACTGGATTTGATATTGAAACACCTTGAATGTATCGCATTCCAATGTTTATAGCTTTGTCTTGAGCAGGATTTTCTTGACAATATTGAGAAAATGCAAGATTTAAACATCAAGAAAAAGTCTTTTCAATAAAGTCCCAAAATAATTATTTATATTATAAATTAACCCAAAGTTTGCTTTGTTTACCCCCCCCTCTTGGTATGTTCACTTTCAGCAAGTTCTTTTTTCTTTATCATATTATTATGACAAGCTGGGATTAAACCTGCAACCTCATGTTTGAGGGATGATGATGATGACGATGAAGCAACATTAACACCCACAGTAGCATCACAAGCAGCAGGAGTTTCCAACTGTCTATGACTACCGCTGAGCTCCTCATGTTTCTTCTTCATTGCAGATTCCCTCTACAAAGAATAGAAACCTTAAAAAATTAATGGTATTGAAAAATAAAAAAAATAACACCGAAGAAGAGCAAAGTAAAATCCATTGGTGAACATCTTGCTTCTTAAAACTGAAAAACATGAGACTAATAGCTGGTTATTTGAACTAATTATACAAGTTCTATTATGAATCCCCCCCCCCTCTCTCTCTCTCTCTCTCTCTTCCAATGAGTCATTTCATATAGGAGCAAAGAAATAACAGAGTATTAGACCCAGGTCACTTGACTCTCTTTTAGAAGTGTCAAAAATGAAGTTGGTTTACAGAGTCCTGGATTCTGAAGAAGCAAATTAACTATGTCACGGGATTGCTCAGGTATCCAGATCTAGTAAAAGACCTGATGCGGCAGGCTACTAATGTGGACCAGTTAGTAATCAATGACATTTGTAATAAAAGGATGGCCTAAATCATGAAAATATGTTTACCATTTCTCGAACCCGCTTGCGCTCTTCATCACTGAGGATGAATTGCAGCTTCATGTGCAGATGCCCTCCTCCTTCAAGTGGAAAGAGATCATCCCAGATTCCCTTTTCAACAATGGACATCGTCTCTACAACTGCTAAAACTAGACTAATCAGCACTCTCCCAGAAAAATATTTCAAAAGAACCCAGAAGGAAGAATAAAAGAACCATCAATATATACAGAGTAGAAGTGAAATTTATAATCAACAGAAGTAAACAAAAAACTAATTTTTGAAAAAAGGTTTATGGCACCTGTCCGTGATAGCTCATTCCCATCGCCATCCAAGAGAGTCAAAACCAATTTGTCTCGTAAAGTCGTTAATGGGCTGCACAAGATTTGTGCAGTTTAGCTTAAAATTAAATTCACTGTTCTTCTTAAGAACCAAATAGAAATTGAGAGAGAAAGAGAAAGCTGTGCTTACAAAGAGAAGTCTCCCTTGCCCATTGTTTGATATTCCCTCTTGCCCATGGAAACTGTTCCATGATCGCAGAAATAAAAATGTCAAAATAGTTGTACTAATATGAACACTTTCACTTTCATAAAATGCAGAGAGAGAGAGAGAGAGGATACAGACCCTTCACAGATATTGACAAAGAAAGAGAGGATGAGTATGAAGTTGGAAGGTCCACGTCCAAAACTGGAATTAATTGAGAGAATCACAACAGATTGCTGATTAGTCCAATGCAATGAATGATTTTTAAAGCATAAGCAACTTGTGTGTGTGGACAAGGAGTGCATTACCGGAAACTTGAATTGTTCCTGGCATCTGGGAAGTGGGGATTCTCTCATAAACAGCTGCACCAAGCAGCAGCAGCAGCCTGACTTGTCGTCTCGCGGCCGTCGAAGGAAGAAAGGATGAAGTGAGTCTGAGACTACAAGGAGAGAAGAACAACGGCCAGAGAACCAAATATTCCGGCAGTAATATAGCAGAGTAGCAACTAACAACTGATGGGTGATGGTAACAAAATTGATATGATACGGGCTTAGCCAAAGTTTTGCCCTACTCTTTTTTAGTATTGAAATTGGGTTTGGATGTCTTCACCAAAAAAAAAAAAAAAATTGGGTTTGGATGTACCTTTGCCTGGACTGAATTGGATCAATATCTCTTGTCTTATCTCACGTTTGGGTGGCTGAGGATTCTGTGGGGATTGTGGACCTCTGCTTGGCTTTTTGGCTTTGGGGCCCTCTGGGTTCTGCCATGGCGTTGGGGTGTCTGAGTCAGAGACCCCTTGGAAAGTGGAGAGTTCCCTTTCATCCATTAATTAGGTGGACCTTCTTTTCTCCATCAAATTTTCAATTCAACATTCCAATTTGTCCAAGAGAAATCCCAATTTTAGGGTCTGACCATATGCAGCTTAAGCTCCCGCCGACCACAAGAATTTGAACTACTGTTATTACACTAGAGAGAGAGAGAGAGATCTATTTCGTCAGTTAATCCAAAAAAAATCGTGTGTAATTTCGATCTCGTACAATTCCGCGTAATACCACCTTCAGGCAGTGATACGTGTATTGATACTAATACAATAGTCCAGATCTGATTTAAATGCCTCTTCACTGATTTAATGTTTTATTAGTTGTATCAGATCTGGACCATTGTATTGGTATCAATACATGCGTCACCGCTTGAAGGTGGTATTGTACGGAATTTGCTTTTGACGTTTAAAAAGGTGAGCAGGAGGGGAAAGCGGGTTTGAAAACCCAGATTCAGGATCTGAATCGGTTTATCAGATCAAAATCAGCTTGAATCGGCCGCCATTAGGACAGTTTCCATACAAGGATCGGTCCGATCCGAATCAGCTGATGTGATCCGTTAACCTTCTAGTCCCGTGAATCAGCCTCATGGTTAGTATTATCATAGAGACATTGTTCAAGGAATTCCCAATTCCCAATTCAAAAAAATCGGCCAACTTCTAAAGTCCAGGCCAAGTCCAATCGATTCTGGCCGATTCCTGGTTGACAGGGCCGATCCCATTGCTGATTCTGTTGAACTTGAAACACAGGTTCAAAAACCCAGAAATGGGATCCGGATCAGGTCCTGAGACGGTTAATAATCAGCCACGATCGATCATATTCTGCCCTAACCCTAGAATCCTGAGTGGAACAGCCTATGTATGTTAGTAGGTAAGACGTTTTACACCCACTGGCATGATTATTTATACTCTCTACTGGAGAGTGGCGGAGTAAGGTTCAAATGCTTGGGCTTTCACTGAGAACTGAGACCGTCCCCAAACCCATTCCTTAGCAGGGCAGATTGGCCTAGGCTTTCCAGTATAGTTGAGTTAATTCTCACTGATTCCATTTTGCTCCATTGTAATGATCAAGTGATCAAGGAAAGCATCATCAATTACCCAATGAGTAACATACTTGGAATTGCCTGAAATGCATGTTACTTTTTAAGTCAATGATCAAATGACTCTGGATCTTGAATAAACTGAGTCTGTTTATAAGTACCTTAGATGTCACCTTGCAGGCCATCTATACCAAGGCTACATGGTTCCTGTTGCTATGTTCCCTCAATTGCAAAAACACAAAGAATTACAAATTTTCAACTGCAGCAAAAGGTTTTCACAGGATTTCACCCAAAGCGCAAACTTGATCGTAAAGAGGGGGCCAGAACAAACAATAGATAAAGAAACCAAAGCTAAGAAATCCATAATTTTTTGTCAAAAAAAAATAGAGGTTCCAGATTTTAGAGACTTGGGATAGATTTTGATCGAATAAACTGTTTGAGAATGGCCTTCTCTCCATCAATACGTTTCTTCTCTTCTGGATCCTTAGGTTTGACTTTCCTTTTCTCTTCTAATATCCACTTGAAAAGCTCACGCTGCTGGTCCTCTAGGATAGGTGGGCGTGCCTTTGGTGGCTCCATGATCAATGTGGTGGGTGTTGATTTTTCGGTAACTGTAGTAGTTGTAGTTGTAGTTGTGGTTGCAATTGGAGTAGACGGAACATCAACTGCAGTTTCGCCATCTTCTGTTCCTATATCCTTCTTTTTGGTCCTCATAAACAGATAAGCTACAAAAATCACATGCATCTCAATAAATAAATAGGTCCATTAAGAACCCAAAGATCCAGTCCATAAATTCAGAGTTGAAATCTTCAAAAACATATAAATAGGACATGATATAGCAAAATTCAGAAAGCAGGCATTAATGCGGTTGGGATTGGAAAGGGAGGTATTGGTATCCTAGAGACAATGTACCAATTTATGAGAAAGCGTGAAAAACAAAACCGCCAAAACAAAAGATCTTGTTCAAGAAAATTTCCAGCTAATGTTCATGGCTATTTCAATCCACACTCACAGCACAAAAGAGCTCTAGATTAGCATTATTGGCCGATACTAGTTTAATGACTCTAGACTCTAGATTAGCTTCGGTGGCCAACACTAGTGCAAATAAATAATGTCAATCCACTTGTCTTATTAGTGATTTTCTGGGTTTCAGTAAGTTGTGGTTGGTTTTGGCCATAAACACCAATCAGACACAGTTTTGTCCATTATCATCATCTCTTCGTGGCCAATAACATCAGCTACTTGCATGAATTCACTATCATGAATACCTTCAAGATATGGTTGACTGGCAAAGCCTGGCAGCAAGACTAGTCTAAGCAGTCTGATCTAGATGGGTGATCATCCAGACATCCTATATGTTGGACAACAACCGGCTTACCAGAAGCCCTTGCCCTGACAGAAAAAACTTTCTGAGAGCAAGGTCTGGATTTTGAGCTCCAAGAGGTCAACTAAATGCCTATATGGTCGACTGATCAAATATAGCTGTTAAGGCTAAAATAGAGCCGTCATCTTGAACGGATAGTCATGACGGTCAACCAGACCATGAGGTCAAGGAGGAACTCCCCTTGCCATTACTAATACAAGTTGGTGAATGAAGCATATAATGTCTCACACTTTGGTCAGATTTATAGCATAAACTTGATAAAAATAACAAAACAGTGAAATCAAGATATGTAGAGTTCTAACTAACTCCACCTAACTACAATTTGAAAGCATTTCCATCTCCATGACCTCCAGTTGTACATGCAATATGCAGATTAGTCTCAGTTTTCTTTTTAACATGGGGGGGGGGGTGTGATAGATCAGTCAGAAGCATTGTTGCCAGATGCACAACACCTATGTTAGCTGACTCACTTGAACTTATTCTTGATTCAAAAACTGGGGCAAACCATGTGAATCAAATTCATGAACACAGAAACACCAATGACCTCCCATACTCCAATCAATGTCACTAATAGAGTGAATCGATGCTGAACGGAATCTAGTCAATCAGTGAATTCAAAGACCAAACTACCAAAAAAATTGGGAACTGCACAAGAATTAAATCAAGTGCCACAATGTAATTTAGATGAACTTCTGTCCCATTATGTAACCAAAAGCATTGGGAGAAAAAAATGGCTGACCTTGCAAAGTAAGGTTCCAGGTATAATTAGACCCGATAAAAGACAAAACATTATTAGTTAGTGGGCATGTTGCATTTGAGTTGCCGAAGAATATTATTGGAAAAAAAATGAAATCATTTCCATCCATCTCCCCCCACCCCCCAAAAAAAAAATCATAAATAAAAGAGTTCCATTGAGATGTAATGATGATAACCCAATAAACAGCCCTTATTGTACCAAAGATTGACCATGCTTGAGCTATACAAAATTTAGCAAAAACGAAGCCACACTATGAACCATACCGATCACCACCCCATTTGTGAACACTTTTAAAAGTACAGATGACCAAGCTTGAGCAATACAAAGTTTTACCAAAAACGAAGCCAGTCACTACCCCATTTATGAACACTTTTAGAATTACAGATTCCCCATTTTTTATTTTTTTTTAAGCAGGGGCACACTACATAGCTTTCGACACCATCCCCCTGATTATGGCCAGCCATGTGATGTGAAAGTTAAAAAATAGCAGGAATTGAGACTTCAATCAAGTTCCCGACCAACCCAAGTCAATGTATATCAATTCATCAAACAGTTACGGAGCAAAAATCCAATAATAGCGCTTCAAAATGAGAAAGGGAACTTAGGGTTTCGCTAGGTTCGTTGCGGGTTGTTAATTCATTAATTCAAGCTATGAAAGCTCAGAGAGCAGTGAGATTGGGGGAAGGGTGTGAAATGAACTGAGTCAACTGACTGACCTCCGACAGCAAGATTCACAGTTAAGAGAAGTGGCCACAAGAACTTGTAGCGTTTGGCAAAAGATTCCTTCGGAAGTTGCGTAGGAGGAGGAGGAGGCGCCGCCGTAGGAGTCTCCATGGATGGAGGAGATGAGAATTCTTTGGCCCTGTGTTGCTTCAGGTGTGCTGCAAAACATAATCAGCAAAAGAAGAAATCCAATAATCAAGAACCCACATAAGAGAAGAGATTAGAGAGAACATAAACAGAAGTTAAGAGGATCAGACAGAGCATAAACAGAAGTTGGAGGATCAGACAAATTATTAATACCTTTTTTGGGTTTGGTGGTGTAAAGTTTTGGACCATCATCACTCATTGTTCTCTCCTTCTTCTTGAGTCTTGACGAATTTGGTTCTTTCCCCTCTCTTCTTTCTCTGTATTCTACGTTTACTTTCAGTTGTAAATAAATTTGTAAATGAATACAAAATAGTATTCTGAAAAAAAGGAAAAAAAAAAAAAAAAAAAAACGCTAAACTGGTTTTGTCCCCTACACCCTCCAATGGGGAAGCTCATTTAGTTATTTTGATACCACCAAAAGAGCACAAGGGGCCTGGGTCATTTCATGAGACCATGTGAGAGATCATAGGGAATATGATCCGTTAGCATTCTTTTTATGAGAAAAAAAATAGGGTTCTATGAGCAAGCACGGCATGTTAAGGTCTACACCTTATCAGATTGATTTTTTCATATTTTACCCAAAAACAATATTATAGAAGAACTTTTCTCGTCCACGTGGCTCTTGTGTCAGCACAGGCCAATGGGAGGGCGTAGAGGAACATCTTTAGAGCATGATGGAAGGGGGTAGAAGGGGCAACGTGGTCTTTTTGTGCCAACTTGTGTCTGGCATAGGGAATGCCAAACAAGTTAGGTTCTTTTCTTAAAATAATATGATAATTCATATGAGAGTAGTTGCGTGTGCCATTGGCTTAGAGAGTATTTTCCTAAAAATAAATAAAAATAAATAATATGGCAAAAAATTTTATCCAGACCGTGTCGTGCCTTCAATCTCCATCCAAAGGTCAAAAAGCATGACCGTATGTGACTATATCTACATGGTTGTGCATAAAAATTGATTAGATCAAAATCGATTTGAATCGGCCAAGAATTGATCAGTATCAGCCAAAATATGCACCAATGTTACAAATACAATTGAATCAGCCAATCCACGTTGACCAAAATCAGGATCAATCTCAATCAATACCAATATGAATTGGTCAGTCCGATTCTTAAAACACTAATATCAACCGTGGTGTCCAATACAGTCTGGGTAGAGATTTTAGGTTTAGTTGGACCAATATTTATCACTAAATAATACTTGCTAATTGAACATTGAAGTTAATATAGAGAGAACTCCATGAATATATATATATATATATATATACCCCCCCCCCAAAAAAAAAAAAGCAAAAGTTTTATTGTCTGACAAGACCATAGTCAAGTTTTGCCACATGGCAGGTGAAGCGGCAATTGAACCTTATGACGTATCCAGTGTACGAAGTATTTCTCGCATGTACAAGGTCCAAAGGGAGCAAAAACTATCTAAATTGATCACATGTCATAAAATTCACTTTGACTAAAATTCAATATGTGAACTAAGGACCTTGGCACCTATAAGTCCAAAAAAAATTAGCTATATCAAATCTATCATATTGTAGATATTTACGCAAATCTCTAGATCTCTCAAATTAGAAGAACATTGCCTTAGAAAAATTCTGAAAATATACCTAATTAGTTAACCTAAGCAATTATAACATCACCAACTGTTACCAGAAAAAAAAAAAAGGATAACATCACCAACCGGTGGCTAACCCAATTAATTCAAATGTCATAAGGCTTCGAGGGATTATGTAAATCTAAGCAATGATAAGTGAATTACTGAAGTACCGTTGATACTTTTTCTATGTGATGGGTTAAATAAAGTACAAGGAGTCATCCATGTGCTATGGGATCATTTTCTCTGACTAAATATGTTTTAAGGGTATATTTTATGGAGCTAAGGGCAACCTCAGTGCCCAAATTATGTAAGATCGAGGCCTAGTATTAGTTCTATTTTGAATAGACTCATTTCAATTTTTGAATGGCACATATCAAATTTCAGAACTTAATTCAATCAAGTACCTTTCAAGACTCCAAGTGTAATATCCCGCTTCTTAAACCCGGTCTGATTTTGTGGTTGAACCGGTTTAATCATGCAGGAACCGAGCCAGAGGAAATTAGAGCGGGTTCCTTATGGGCTATGATGGCACGGGTGATCTTAAACACCGGCTGGCCCGACAAGTCCGAGCCAGTGCCAGAAGAGACGGGAGTGCCCAAGCCGTGTACATGCACCTACCATAAGGCCATGTACGGATAAAACAGGTATTATATCCGTATTT
>NC_056561.1:37522787-37537786 GCF_013358625.1 Macadamia integrifolia | reverse complement strand
TCATACTATTGTCATATAGGAGTATGCGGTACTAGGATTTTCACCATCCCGTGCTACAACCCTTCCCAACAGGGGTTAAGGTGTTGGGTTATCATTTGGGGGGAAGCAGTGGTCGCGGTCGTCGGGTCACTGTGGCGGTTAGACATAACGCCCGACAGGTCATGTAGGATAGTCGGCAACCCCGGTGGTACATTCAAGAGGGCCAATCGTACTGCTTTTAAATTGCTAGAGTCAGCACCTTTATTTTCAGTCATTTACATTTCTGTTGAGAGCCGGTGGACGGCATTGTCTTTACTTTTCCGAGTACTCACGGTGGGCCTTCTCCGACAGCCCTATGGGCGTATCGCGGGAGGGAGTTCGCGGCTCGTACCCAGAGTATACGCGCACTGTGGTTGTAGTAGCACTAAAACCAAGGACTTAGTAATGTTTCTTAGGTGGTTGTGATTTAAAATGTATAGCATGGCATGTAGTGCATATGATGTGTTGTGATGTGTGGACTGTTGTGTGGTCCAACTTGCCACTTACTGAGCTAGTGAGCTCATCCCACGTATACGCCCCTTTTTAGATGATTTTGTAGGTCATACATCTGAGGAGCATGGGGTGGGTCCCACAGTCGAGTTTCCTGAAGAGGACTGGTGGACCCCTGAGGAGTTAGTGCACGGCACTGACTGCTCGTGCGAGAGCTGTGTTGCGGGACAGCAGTTCTGAGGCCGAGCCGAGCTCCATATATGAGGCCGTGCTGAGCTCCACTTCTGAGGCCGAGCTGAGCTCTACTACGTGATGCCGAGCTGGGCTCTAGCCTTGATACCGAGCCGAGCTATGTACTCTGATTGTTTTGGTGGATTTCCTTATGTACTTGATATTTGAATTTTATTCTTTTTGTGTATATATCATGCCTTCGGGCCCAAATGTATATAATTATTGTATCACTATCCGGGTATCAAGTATTATGGGATTATTCATAGGTAAAACTTAGTCTTCCGCTGATCTGATGAGTTTATATCAGTTGTGTGTATGCTGTGGTGGAATACAGTATCTGATGATCCTGGCAGGTTTGGGTTAACCGGTGTTAACTCGGTCACTGGCCCGGTTCAGTGTGAACGGGGTGTGACAAACGGTGGTATCAGAGGGTGATGCTCTGCTCCACTCACAGCATACCATTAGAATCCCGTAGTCTCTATAATAGGTAAATGGGGTTGGGTTAATATAAAAGCTTTAAAGAGTAAAAGCCAAAGAATGAAGTATTAAAAAGAGTTGCATTTAGGGATTGCATTCATGGCATACGTGAGTGTACATAAAAGGTAATTAAAGTGGTGATATAACCTATAAAGTACTAGTTTGACGAAATTTCGGTAGCATAACGGCGTAAAATGGGATTTCCAAAAATTTTACACAAACACGTGATAAACAACAGATAATATGAAATAACAATGATCAAAAGTAGCAAATACACAATTAAACTACACAAGTGTTCAACATCTGATTCCACCACAAAATGATCACTATCAAAATACATTATTCCACAAATGATTCCAGTTATAGTACAAATATAAGGAATGAGAATAAATAAAGTAAACAATAAGGTCTACAAAAAAAAAAGAGAAAATGGATAAACAGCTGGTGTGGGCAAGCCAAGCCCTCACTGGTCATCGTCGTCATCATCGATGATCACCACGTTCACCAGAGGCCTAGAGTTGACGTTGAGGCGGTGATCATAATAGTCAAACCTCGCGTTCACTAGCCATACCCCTCAGAAGCTGGCCAAAATCTGCTGAGATAGCGTTGGCTGTGGTGTCCAAGTCCTGATCCAGCCTAAGGAAGGAATCCTCCAAGGTGGCCTGCCTCTCTAGGATGCGTTCCTCCCTGGAGGCACTCTCGTCCAGCCGTCGCAGTAGCTGAACCTGACCATCCTGCAAGGCCCGCATGGAGGACACCATGCCCTCGAAGTCGTAGACACCACTCCCAGGTGGTGGAGCTCTATGTGCTGAGGCTGTAGCTCTAGAAGAACTGGGACCAGGACCTCTCGACTCCTGAGGCACCTCCTCAGGGATACCGCCACCCATCAGATCCTCCTCCTCGTCTTGAGGAACATAGTCCTCATCCTCCTCACTCGACTCCTTCTCCATGGGAACATCCTCCATAGGGGCAGCCCTCCTACCCCTACCTCTCTGAGCTCCTGCTCTCGGAGGTGAATCCATGAGGGTCTGGAGACCCATCCTCAGGAGGTTACTCCGGTCAAACCTATCAGCCGGAGTCTTCCCCTCCTCGCCCCTCAAGTCCACCCCGAAGAACTCGAAGATCCTAGTGAGGATNCTTCCCCTCCTCGCCGCTCAGGTCCACCCCGAAGAACTCGAAGATCCCGGTGAGGATCCTGCCATAGGGGAATCCTCCATCCTCAGGGTGGGAAGTGTGGTGCTCCATCGTCCTGAGGATAATGTACGGAAGGCATAGGTGCTCGCCACCTCCCTCTGCGGCCGTGTAGCTGCAGAAAGCGATGAAGGACGCCATGAAACCCACCTGGTTCCGATGACCTCCTCTGGGGAGCAGGTTGAACTGGACCAACCGGGCAAATAAACGAACCTCGGGGTAGAAGGACGTCTCAGACTCCAGGCGGTTACTGCTGCCGCAGATGGTCTCGTAGATGAAGTCCAGCGTCACCAGGCTCATGAACGGTCCCAGAGGCTTACTCCTAAGAGGACTGTAGTATCGGTGTCCAGCCGCTGATATGCCCAGAATGCTGGCCAAGGTACCCACCGTCAACTAGATGTCTACCCCCTTCACCAAACTGCTAATGGTGAACTCCCCGTATGGATACGACACCTCCAAGTTGTAGAAACAGAAAAATATGTCTGACTTATTTCTCCATTTTTGTTTCTAAACAAAGAAATAAGCATACATTTCTATTTCTATTTCGAAAAACAATTGTAACGAAAACACAAAAATCAAACGATTTTTTGAGTGTTTTTCCATTTTTGAGCCCATAAAAATGGAAAAACACGTTTCAAAAATCAAATTCAAACGGGCTCTAAATTTTATAAAAAATCAATCTCTATCAAATGACTCACCATGACAAATAATGGCTGTCTACAAAGCGGATGTAATATGTGGTTTGAATTGAATTGTGGAATGATAATGGTAGCCTGTAGGGGGTGGCCGAAGCAAAAGCCCAAACGAACGAACCCAAAAAAAAAAAAAAAAAAAATTGAAAAGGACTGACCGAATTTCTATTGGTCTAGTTTCGGTATTGGTTTTATGAAAATATTTAATACGTCATCTGAATTCAATTTTACCCAATTGGACCAAAAAGACCAATCTAAACCAGCAGAACAAATAAAAAGAAAAACATGACAAAAATCGATAAGAGACAGATATCGTCAGAACCAATAGTTAAATCGGTTCAGGTTCGGTTTTAAGAGCCGATTAAATTATGAGTCTATTTTGGTTTGGACCAATATTTTCTGAGTCTCTGAGGGGTTAGGTTACCCTGAACCAATCAATCACTGGCTGGGATTTTGAATTTGCCCCAAATCCTTGTTGAACTAGCTAGTTTTAGTTCCGAGCATGGATCAATCGGTATTGGATCGGCATAATTGGCAAGAATGTATCGATATTGGCACTTGGTAGGGGCAGATACTGATTCTTTGCCGATACCATATCTATAGATCGGTATGGATGGAAGGTAAAATTGTAAAAATAAAAAACAAAATTTAAATGAAGTCAGAGACAGATCAGTTTTATATAGGTTGTCCTAATCAGTATCGGGCGAGCCCGATAGTGTATCGAATACCAATTACCATATTCCAAGTCCTCAGTCCCAAGTGCCCAATTCCGATCCCAATCCTACATCCATAGAGAAATAAGGAAAATGATTACATCAATCGCATGCATGGTTCTAAGTATTAGTAGCAGATTGACAGTATTGATGGTATTGTGTCAGTATTGATTGATACTTGATCGATCCAAATCAATAATTAGTATCATTTTAGGATAAAATTGTAAAAAATATAGACCAAATATCAATATATATATAGCTAAATCCTTACCGGCATATGTGACAATAGCCATTTAATAGAAGCACGGTATTGAGCATAGTGAGTAAGTTTGGGAACGGCAATAATACGAAAACAGATATGTATGATAATTAAACGGCCCATACAGAAATAATATTTTTTTAAAATCTGGCGCAATAAAATGCGCACGGCAATGTTACGATACGTGTTTAATATGATTGATATGGAAAAATCGTTTATTTGGTATTAAGAATAAACTAAAACTGGTTGTTTACAACTAGATTCTAATATCTCATGCTCTCATGAGTCATAAAGACCTAAATCCAATCTAGTTTTCCAATCAGGGATCATTTTTTTTTTTTTAATATTAATTAAGTTTAATCAGGTCTATCATAATCAATGTTGATAGGTGATCCATCAACCACTTTTTATCATAGTAAATAATAGCATATATTTGTCAAAATAATAATAATAATAATAATAATAATAATAATAATAATAATAATAATAATAATAATAATCGACATTTGAAGCCTTTCAGCCTCTTTAACATGCTGCATGATCCTATCAATTTCTGCCACTTCCTGATGGTGAATAACCACACGGCCTTCCACCAGGCACAATTGAGAGATCTCTGTCACAGTGTTCACAGCCCCCTCCCAAACTTGGCCTTTGCCACTCCTTCCCCCTCTTCCACCTCGTCCACCGGTTTTGTAGTTCACTTTATGTCGAGGCTGCAGAGCACGCACCATGTGCAAGTCCCCCCTCTCTATCTCTGTTCCCTTACAGTTGTGGCACCCTCCCTATGGTCACTCTCCTTGTCTGAGTCCCATGTTTCAGACTCAGACAGACTAGAGGAATGGGTTGACCCAAGGTCCTCGACACCTAGTGGGTTATCCACCTGTGCTTCAACAGCCATCGGATCCTGCACTGCCACCTTATTTTAAGGAATATTCTCCATGGAGAGATATTCTTTACCATTTAAATGCACCACCAAATCGTGGCTGGTATGGGAACTATTTCCATTAACCGTAGCTACCATATTGGTAAGGGGTTGAGAATCTCCTGCCATATTTGGAGAATTCTCTCTCCCTGCACTAGCACCCTTCCCTGCTGTGGAGTTCTGACCGCCACCGACCTGGTGAGAAACCTGCTCAGCGTCCTCCTTCTCCACCATCTTTCCTCTGTATTAGTTAGCATGGTGTCCCAGCTTCTTGCAAGAAAAGCATCTTACCATATTGTCTTTATAGATGATTCGCTGAGTGAACCAAAAAATCATCTCTTTTCCTGGATGTCTCCGTTCTACTTGCATCTCCTCAACTCCGGATCCTTTATGCTCCATCTCAACGAGAACTCTCATATAATTGCCCATCGTTGCATTTAAAGTTTATTCTCCAGGGCCACAGGCCTTCCCGCTGCCTTTGCCATGGTCAAGAGAATTTTCTCATGCCAATATTCTATGGGAACCTCAAGGAAATGAATCCAGATGAGCTTGGTTTGAGAATAATTATCATTAATATTAAACTCTGGTCTCCATCTCTAGAATTGAATGATCTGACCCCCTACTTTGACCGGGCCTCTTCTCCATATTGAATACATATCTCCCTCCTTCTCAAACCGAAAAAGAATAAATCCCTTCCCTAGAGGGGAAAGGTTCACTTTCCCCTTCAGCTTCCAGGCAACTGACACCTCTCTTCTTATATCGTCCATAGAGACATACTTGAAGTTCATTTTGCCTATCAACGCAAAGGAGAAAGACTCCAGTTTCTCTTCATACACTTCTTGCGGAATCACTACCCTTGTTAAAGATCTGGTGCGAATCATATTAGGAAGGTCATCCACATCAGGGAGTGTCTTCTTAGTCACAGTCGCATAGGATTTGCATGCTTGCCGATCCGCAGGCTGTCTAACATCATTGTTACTCTCACCCTCCCTCGCATCATTCTCTTCTTGCTCCGCATCAGTTACAGGAACCACATCAGGTGGAGGGGTGGAGGCGCACAAAGGGTGCAAAAATTCTGTGATCAGACGCTGTTTCCCTCTGTCCAGTGGGCACTATTGCTTGTCCCCTCCGGGCAGGTCGCACCATCTCCCTCTGTCTCAGTCATATTCCTTCTTTCGTCCTAAATTGAACAAAAGTCTCAATGTCCAACACTCCAACTAGACTCGAACTTCTAAGAGGACATAGCAGAAACAATATTGTTCTTACCTAAAATTTCTCCTTCCTTCAATCACTGCATGATATCACTTACATTGAAAAATATTAAAAAAAAATAAAAATAAATAAAAAGCTCTACTATAATTGAAACCATCGACTATTCGGATTCTCAATCAATGATAAGGGCCTACAACAATTCCAATATTTTAAAAATTTGTATTCTACATGCACAGTTAAACAAAGAAAATTGAAACTATACCAACAAAAAGAAGTCCAAGAACAAAAGAACTATGAAATAAAAAAATAATTTCAATGCACAGATTTCGATTGAGATAGGGTACATTAAATTATATGCATATGTAAGAGAATCCATTAAAAAGCACTGTGGAAGCACGTGCATTTGTACGTGTAATTTTTAGGGGAAATTACCTAGATCCACTAGATAAGAAAATAAATTACAAGATCAGTAGGTTTCAAATTTGTTTTACATTGACTAGTTTCAACTTTGAAAATATTTACTCAATCCCCAAAATTAGTTATTGCTCGTGCAGTTTAAGAAAAAATAAAAGTAAACTTCCTAAAATACCCCAACCTCAATTCTTTTATTTTTATTCAATTTATTTTTAATCTCATGTGGGACCTACTTCCTGCTGCCCTCTCCTCTTCCGCCTCTTCTCCTTCCTTCCTTCTCCACAAAGGCCGCACCCTCCCTCCACTCTTCTGCCTTTTCTTATTTCTTTATCATCATATATGGTTCTTGCAGTCAGGGTAGTGGAAGAAGTATAGATACTAATTTCAATTCCATGGTTAAAGATGACTTAAGTTCAAATCTTGCCGAAGTGGATTTGAAGTTGTCCAACATGTGTCCAAGACCATTGAATGCACCAATTCCTTTTAAATGCTTTAATAAAACCAGGATTCTTACTCGATCAATTCCAGATTTACGCTACGGTTGGCAACAGAGTGGGACGGGCAGAGTTGCTCAATCCGGAACCTTTGAGGCCCTTGACCAACACATCTTCTCTTCCACCGTGTCTGCAACATCACATAAAACTATAAGAATGCAATTTCATTCTAGACATGTATTCTCTTCTATCGAGACAAGTTTATCACATAATTTATAGTCGAGAACGCTAATGATTAACCACACCTTGATCTGTCAAATCCTACAATATCATGTTGTTTCCAAGATGGGGGGGGTGTTCATTAGAGACTAGTCTTGTAGTTATGAATTGAGAGCTTGATGTCAATAGACATCCCTATGTCAATGGACATCCGTTTCCAACAATTCTTCATTTCAATTAAAGGGAAACCATCTATATAGAAGTTTAGCAGTAGAAGGTGTATGATTATAATCTTTCCACAAGATATAACCTTAGACCCATAAATCACCATAGATAGATTAAGAACATCAAGAACAATGGGACATAAACTATAATCAATTAAAGCGTACCTTGTTTGGGATCCATAGTATAGCAAAGCGCAGTGAAAAACCTTCTGATCTACGAAGCAAGGTACTTCTCTTCATTTCCCCTATGATCACTGGCTAGATGAGGAACCTAAACACACAAGGGAGGAAGCCACAAGAAACCTTATCTCTTTCTCTTTTTCCTTCTTTCTCCAGAATGTACTTTGTGAATAAGATTAGGGTTAGAGGAGTGACCTAGCTCTCTATTTATAAAGTTTTCCAATGGACCCAATCATCACAAGTCCAATGGTTAACTAAAGCCCACACTAGTCAGCCCATATTAAATTAATTAAAGCCCATTATGTCTCACTTAATTAGACCATATAATTAGATTGGTTTTATTAAAGTACAAAAACCCCAATTAATAAAAGCCCACATGAAATAATCTAATATTCTCCCACTTGGGCTATATTAATTGTTATCAATTTTTGAAAACTTATTTTGTCCTTAACAAGCAATCTTAGGCTAATCATCTCCTTAATGCACGTGTCTTTAAAATTGTCTAGAGACATTTCTAATAGTCAATCATGTCCCATAAAGTCTCAAACACCGAATCATGGCAGTAACTGCATCTTGTAAACGACACAGGACCTTCCATGGTCATGAAAGCTCTCAACTCTACTAACGTAGATTCAATATGATAGTCTGGCAACTGGATAACACCCACATAATAGTTCCATATGTCACACCCTGTTCACACAGAATCGGACCGGTGATCGGGTTAACTCTGGTTAACCCAAACCTGCCAGGATCATCTGATACAATACCCAACCACAGCATACACACATCTAAGATAAACGTTCAAAATTTCAGCGGAAGACTCAATTTTCCTGTAAATACCCCCAATATACTTGATACCCAAATTATAGTATATAGATAAATACATGTGGGCCCGCAGGCATGATATTTACACAAAAAGAATAACAATTCACGTATCAAGTACACAAAAAGGGTTCACCAAAAGAATTAAAAAGTAAAACCTTGTACGGCATCAATACTGCTGTCCCACAGCACAACCCTCGCACGTGCAATCCGTACCGTGCTCATACTCTTTAGGGACCCACCAATCCTCATCGGGGAACTCAATTGTGGGGCCCGACCCTTGATCTTCAGGCGGGTGACCTGCAAAATCATCTAAAAGGGGTGTACACGTGGGATGAGCTCACTAGCTCAGTAAGTGAAAAGAAGGACCACACAACAATTCACACTACAATCACATCCATATGCACTATATGCTATACAATTCATTTTAAATCTCATCCACCTAAACAACATTACTAAGTCTTTGGTTTGGTACTACTACAACCACAGTGCGCGTATGCTATGGGTACGAGCCGCGAACTCCATCCCACGATACGCCCATAGGACTGTCGGAGAAGGCCCACCGTGAGTACTTGAAAAAATAAAGCATGCCGACTACCAGCTCTCAACATAAAAGTAAATGACAGAAAGTGAAGGTGCTGACTCCAGCAATTTAAAAACAGTACGATTGGCCCTCTTGAATATACCACTGAGGTTGCTGACTGTCCTAATGACCATCCGGGTGTATGTCTAACCGCCACAGTGACCCGACACTCGCAACCACTGCTTCCCCCCAAGTGATAACCCAACACCTCAAACCCTGTTGGGAAGGGTCGTCGCATGGGAAGATGATAACCTTAAACCGCATGCTCCTATATGACATAGTACGATTACATAGTGCCACCGCGTCCTATTCCACGGGCCACCAATGCACTCATTTCTAAGCCGACTACGGCATCTAGTCTAATAATGCATCATGCACAGTGATCCCATCATTCATCACATAAGCACATCAATCATTTAGCATTGAGAAAGTAAAACACAACACACATGTCATAATCATATGAGGATGACTACGCTACACATAATTTGCATGATGACATGGCTAGTCTAGATACAATTGAATGATGCCAAATAAGCCTTAAAGTAAAATCAAACTTTCTCTCCCCACTTACTTGTCGTGTACAAAGACTCACGCCCTGTACGGGTGAGATCCGGCGTGGGAAACGTAAATTTTGGTGAACCTATCATAAGTGAATGAGGTTAGTATTTCCCCACTTTAGGGTCAAAACTAACAAGATTTGATGACAAAATCATGTTTAGAATCATAAAAGAAGGTTGCACATCCGTTTTGGGTCCATTCGGACACAAAAATCATGTTGGGGGCCTCTCCGGCGGGTCGGACAGCCCACCTGTCACGGCCCACCGGTCTTCTCAGGTGGGCGGGTGGGCCCGTCGATCGACCCACTGATCGGTCCATCAGTTGTAGCCAAGGGCCTACCCCCTCAGGCGGGCTGTGCGGCCTATCGGTCTCAACCCACCTAAGAGGGCGGAAAATGCCCTTTTTCCCTGAAACTTTTCCCAACCTTTGGGGAATCAAATGGGACTTTTCTAATCACATTTTCCACACATTCAAGGTCTTATAAGATGATTCTAACCTAGATCTAAGTTAGATTTAAGGATTGAAAAGCCATCTTACCTTCTTTGCTCAAGAACTCTATTAAAATCCCAAAAATCACTTCCTTGCTCAAGAAATCACCAATGCTTCTCCAACCTTGTAAACACTTCTTCAAATCCTTCAAAATCAACACATAGACCATCTATTAAACCTTAGATTCATCATCTCAAGGGGGAATTACAAGATCTCAAGGAACTCTACCCAAATCAAGGGTTTTACTTGGGTTTGGTGGAAGTTTAAGAAACATAGCCTTTGCTCACCTCCAATCGTAGATCTCGTGTTGGGGGTCACTCTTCCGGGGTCGAAATGGAAAGATCAAACCTTGACGCTGCTTAAATCCTTTCCTTCCTCCTCTTACTTCCCCTTTCTTCTTCTACGTTCTCTTTTTCCCTTCTTTTCTCTCTCCTCTTTACTCTTCTCACCAAACCTCCTTAATGTAATAAATGAGAAAATGAAAAACATAATAATGCTATTTATACTTTTTAAAACCACTAGTAGCCACATGGGTGGGTCACTTAGGTGGGCGGATGCGCCCACCTATGACCGCCCACCTGAGGGCCAAAAATTGGCTAACAAGTGAGATTTTGATGGAATTCGACTCTCGGCACACGGTATATTATACGTATGTGTTTTAGGATATGGCTACATACCAGCATTATCCGTACATGGCTTTATGATATGTGCATGTGCAATGCTTGGGTAACCCCGTCTCCTCTGGCACTGACTCAGACTTGTCTGGCCAACCCATGTTCAAAGTCACCCTTGCCATCATGGTCCATAAGGAACTCGCCTTAACCCTCTTTGGTTCAGGTCTTGCATGGTTAAACCTGGTCAACCGTGTAATTAGACCAGGTTTTAAAAGTAGGGTATCACATTTACCCCCCCTTTTTAAAAATTTTATCCTCAAAATTGGCGTACCTGGTTGTTCGAAAAGATGAGGATACTTGGATTGGATTTCATCCTCTTTCTCCCAAGATGGTTCTTCAAGTGAATGATTTGCCTATCGTACCTTCAGGAAGGAAATGGAGCGGTTGCGAAGGGTTTTCACTTTTCGGTCCAAGATTTCAGCTGGCTGCTCTGTATAGGTCATATTATCTTCTAGATATTCTGGTTCCATGGGTAATACATGCGATGGATCATGAACGCATTGCTTTAGCACGGATACATGGAATACGTTATGAACATTCCCAAGAGAAGGTGGCAGAGCAAGCATGTAGGCTACTGAGCCAACCCGAGCTAAGATCTCAAATGGGCCAATGTATCTCGGGCTCAACTTACCCTTTCTATGGAATCTTTACAATCATTTTGTAGGAGAAATCTTAAGAAACACATTTTCTCCTGCTTGAAACTCAATGTCTTTCCTGTGGTTGTCTGCATAGCTCTTTTAACGTGACTGAGCTGCCTTAATCCTTTCTCGAATAACATCGACCTTGTCACAAGTCATCTGTATCATTTCAGGTCTTAACATTCGGCGTTTGCCTACCTTATTCCAATACAGAGGAGTTCTAGACTTCCTACCATATAATGCCTCATATGGAGCCATCCCAATTGTAGCTTGGTAATTGTTGTTATAGGAAAACTCCATAAGGGGTATATATTCTTCCCAACTACCACACATTTCCATTGCACATGCCCTGGGCATTTCTTTTAATATCTGTATGGTTCGCACCGACTGACCATCAGTCTGTGGGTGGAAAGCAGTACTCAAATTTAATTGTGATCCCAAAGTATGCTGGAAACTTTTCCAAAATCTGGAAGTGAACCTTGGGTCCCTATCTGACACAATGCTCACTAGGCACTCCATGCAAGGGCACTATGTTATCCATATAAAGTTGTGCTAACTTGGCCATAGAGAACTTGATCTTGATGGGAATGAAATGAGCAGTCTTAGTAAGCCGATCGACTATCACCCATATCTCATCCATCCCCTTAGGTGTGTATGGTAGTCCGATGACAAAGTCCATTGTAATCCTATCCCACTTCCAATCTGGTACTGGAAGTGGCTGAAGAGTACCATAAGGTCGATGCCTCTCAACTTTTACTTTTTGGCATGTAAGACAAGTCGCCACATACAGGGCTATTGTGATTCTCATGCTTGGTCACCAGTAATTTTGTTTAAGGTCTTTATACATCTTTGTACTTCCTAGGTGGACTGAGTACTCGGAGCTATGTGCTTTCCGCACTATCTTGTCTTGTATCTCCTAATCATCGGGCACACACAACCTACCTCGAAACAATAATGCCCCATCGCTGGTTAAAACAAAATCAGGGTCGTTCATTGTTTGATCTTGAATCTTAACTCTGATCCGCTGTAATTCAGGATCCAAAGGTTATTTCATTATCACCTCTTGCCTAATAGACGGATGCACTTGTAGAGCCGCCAGTGATACAGTCAACCATTTAAGGTTTTCTAGTTGATGTTCAAGCTCTAAGGTTGCTCCTTCATATAAGAGGGTTTCATCCATTAGCGTCTCTTCTTATATGAGTGGTGGGCTGACTGCTAAGTATGAGAGTGACACAGTCTGTGCCTTCCGACTCAACGCATCTGCCACTACATTAGCCTTGCCGGGATGATACTGAATGTCGCAGTCATAATCCTTCATGAGCTCAAGCCATCTCCTCTGGCTCATTTTCAAATCTTTCTAGGTGAAAAATTACTTAAGGCTTTTGTGATCACTGTATATCTCGCACTTCTCCCCATACAAATAATGTCAACAAATCTTCAGGGCAAAAATGACTACGGCTAGTTCCAAGTCATGAGTGGGGTAGTTCTTCTCATATTCCTTTAGTTGTCAGGATGCATACGCTATCACCTTACCGTGTTGCATGAGAACATAACCCAACCCAACCTTGGAAGCCTCAGTGTAGACTGTCATTCCACCTGTGCCTTAAGGGATGGTCAATACAAGGGCCGACGCCAACCTCTTCTTTAATTCCTGAAAACTCTTCTCACATTCCTCTATCCATTCAAATTTCACACCCTTTTTGGTTAACTTAGTCATTGGTGCTGAGATCCGAGCAAAATTCTCAATGAAGCGCCGGTAGTACCTAGCCAAACCCAAGAAACTTCTAATTTCAGTAACATTCTTAGGGCTTTTCCATTCTACTACTGCTTTCACCTTATCAGGATCCACCTCGATTCTGGCCTCAGACACTACGTGTCCCAGGAATCCAACTTGCTCAAGCCAAAATTCACATTTACTGTATTTGGCAAACAATTGTTGTCCTCTCAGCCTCTGTAACACCATCCACAAGTGTTGAGTGTGCTCCTCTTCTGTCTTAGAGTAGATCAAGATGTCATCAATAAAAATAATTACCCATTTATCAAGGACATCGTGAAATACTCGATTCATTAAATCCATGAATGCTGACGGTGCATTGGTTAACCCAAAAGATAACACTAGGAACTCATAGTGACCATACCGAGTCCTAAACGGTGTCTTGGGTATGTCGCTGCTCTTTATCTTGAGCTGATAATAGCCTGATCTAAGGTCTATCTTTGAAAATATCTTTGCACCTTGTAGTTGGCCAAACAAATCATCAATGAGTGGCAAGGGATACGGGTTCTTAATGGTTAGCTTATTTAATTCCCGGTAATCGATGCACATACGCAAGCTACCATCCTTCTTTTTAACAAACAATACTGGGGCACCCCAAGGGGAAACACTTGGGCGAATAAACCCCTTCTCTAATAATTCTTGCAACTGCATTTGTAACTCCTTCAATTCGGCCGGTGCCATCCTGTATAGAGCTTTAGACACTGGAGCTGCTCCAGGAATCAAGTCTATGGAAAATTCTAACTCTTTATCAGGCGATAGATGCATCAGATCATCTGGAAAGACGTCGGGAAATTCTTTAATCACCTTTACCTCTTCTAGAGGTGTAACCTTTGCATCAACATCAAGTACCGATGCTAAGTAACCCTGACATCCACTTTTCAACAACTTTACCGCTTGAAGAGTGGAGACGAGGACCTTTCTAGCCTGTTTCATTTTATCTGCGTGGTATACCAATTCTTTTCCTTCATCATCTGTCACCCTAATTAATTTTTCAGCACACACCACATTAGCTCGATGGGCTGACAACCAATCCATACCCAATATAACATCAAAATTCTGCATATTGAATTTAATGAGTTGTGCATCAAAGTTCTTCCCACTAATCTCCACTGGGCATGACCCATACACCTCCTTCAACTATATAACTTTACCGGTAGGCATACTAACAATCATCCCATGTTCTAGTGTCCTGGGTGACATACCAAGTTTCTCAGCAATTCTTTTAGATATGAATGAGTGTGTAGCTCCTGAATCAAACAAGACATAGGCTGGTATGCCTGATACAGGTAGAACACCTAGTGTAAAAATGCAAATAAGTACAGTAGGTTATCAATATTTAGCATAAGGGAATTATTAAATTAGAATGTACCTGCTACCACTTCCATGCTGGCATCAGCTTCCTCAGCTGATAAGGCATACATTCTTCCTTACGGTTGATTCCCCCAAGTTAAAGGAGGTTTGTACGCAGAGGGCTGACTGGAGGGTAAGGTTGGTCTAACCTGACAGTCTTTAGCATAGTGCCCATAGGAATGACAATTAAAGCAACAGATCTGTGACGCCAAAATTGGGGCGGGGCCCCTTTGCACCTGACCCACTGTAGATGGAGGTCGGGGTGGCCTTGGGACTGTAGGCACCGTACTAGTGTTTGGGCGAAAAGATGTAGAGCCTGAACCACTCGCTGGTCGAGGAAGGTAGCCAGATGGCCTGTAGGGCTGTCTATATGTAGTCCCAGAACTATACGACCCACGGTATACCTTGGATGAGTTGCCCATGTCCGGAAATGGGTTAGTCCTCTTCCACAATCCAGGTGTGAGGGACTGTTCTC
>NC_056561.1:37507260-37521975 GCF_013358625.1 Macadamia integrifolia | reverse complement strand
AGGCATATGATGTAGCATACGTATATACCTTAAAATACGGATATAATACCTGTTTTATCCGTACATAGCCTTATGGTAGGTGCACGTACACGGTTTGGGCACTCCCGTCTCTTCTGGCACTGGCTCGGACTTGTCGGGCCAGCTGGTGTTTAAGGTCACCCGTGCCATCATAGCCCATAAGGAACCTGCTCTAATTTCCTCTGGCTCGGTTCCTGCATGGTTAAACCGGTTCAACCATGAAATCAGACCGGGTTTAAGAAGCGGGGTATTACATGTGCGACCAACAATATAGGCTTAGAGGCTTGCCACCAAGAGTTGGCTTCGTTCTTGAGTTGCAACCCTGCACAAATAAGCTTCTGTGCCTCAGTGTACTCAATCATCTTAAATATCTTTTCCAGCTTTTGGATCCACTGGTCTGGCGCTAGAGGATCACTTCCCACCTTAGAGAATACATGTGGTAAATTCTTCTTAAAGAATTCCACTACCCTTGACGTATTATTCGTCGGGGGGTAATTGGGTGCATACGCCGTATAGTAAGGGTATGGAGGGGGCACCATATATGGAGGAGTGCTGAGTGGCTGAATTGGAGGTGTAACTCCAGCTTGTGGCCCCATGCTAGACCCTACAGGTGGGTCTTGTGGAGTAAGTATCCAGGGATGTTGACTGGGTTGAGAAATGTCTAACTGTTGCTGTACAGCAGCCATAAATGTCTGCTGCTGCGGAAGCATTTGTTGCTGGAAGGCTTGTTTTGACTACTGGATTATGGTTGCAACATCACCCAGAGTGATGACCGGTGGAGGATCTGGAAGTGTAGTCACAGGTCCTTTGTGCCACACCCTGATCAAAGGTTTCTGGGGGTCGTGAGAGTGGGGTTTACCCCACAGAGTGGGACCTTCTAGGATTTGGTGGTCGACCGATCGGGCAAGGACCACGTGAGGTACCTCGTGTATTGTTACCGGATCTAGTACGTACCATCGTGTCCTTGCACCTGGAACATATCATACACAAACATTGGTTAAGTACCTTAGAATTTACATCGGCACATAAATCATATGCCAACACACGGGTATTATAGTGTACGATGTCTTGCAACTAGCCACAACTTATTCCCAAAAATATGGTGCTAGTGCTTCAATAGTTTGGATAATGGTCCCATTCGACCATATGGTGCTAGCCACACACCCCTTTTTTTATATCATATATATATGTAGTAATATCTTCACCCCCCTTTTTTTTGTATTTTCTCCCAACCGACGGGCTGCCACCGGTGGGCTGCCCATCGGCGGGCAGCTCGGGTCGGCCCACCGGTCCGACCCGAGATGGAATACGCAGGGGCTTTTAAGCCCCTGTTTCTCCTTTTTCTCCCACTTCTTCCCCTTTTTTAACTCAGGCGATTTTTTTGGGAGGTTCTTGGCACGTCCACTCGCGATCTCACTCAACGATTCCGCGGATTTTGGAAGATCCAAACTCCTCCACTCTCAAGTAAGTCTCTTCTCCATTTCTCTTCTTGGAACATGTATTTTAGAGGTTGAATCCATGTATACTCCCCAAATCTTATTTTTTCATGTTTCTTTCCATAGAACAATCATTCCATGAGAATATGATACTCTCTTTGTGCTTCATTCATAGTTTTGGGCTTTACCATCAAATCTATGAGAGAAAAACCCCAAACCATGCCCTAATTTTTCAAATTTGGGGTTTTCTTCTATCTCTACCATTTTCTCCCCAACTAACAACTCAATGAAATTCCTCATCTTTGATTTGCACTTACAATGTTGGAGAGATCATGGAAATTCGTACATGCTTGAAATCCCATCTCTTTCTCATGAAAATCCATCTCTTTTCCATGAAAATCCATCTCTTTTGTGTTGGGTTCCTTGGGAAAAAAATTTCTGCATTTCTATGATTCTCTTCACATCATTCCATGCTTGTGAACAACCTTGAATCACTTATTCCTTGCAACACAATGTCATAATAGAAGATTTCTTTGCATAACTTGATTGTATAATGATAGGCATTTCCTTCATGGACATGTAAGCTTCAAGCTTTACACTATTATGTGACTTCTCATTTTCTTAGATTGAAATTACACATTGAGATTTGGGGTTTTCCATCATTTCTCACTTGCCATGCTTTATACACATTTGTTACGTTTCTATTTGCAATGTGCTAGTGGATATCATGTTTTGGGGGCTTCCTCTCTCATCGTTTCTCCATGCTTATCCACTTCTCTTTCTATCATAATCCACACTATGTGTTTAGGTACATTTACATGTTCTTGCTCACTCATCTATTTATTTCCTTTGTTATTCCTCATCCTTACTTATCATTATATCTCCTCTTTTCTTACTAGGATGTCTTCTCGCAAGGGCAAGGAACCCGCATCCTCTTCTACTCGACGTAGGGCCACAACTTCCAAGTGGAAGAGTGCAGGGACTAGTTCCTCAGCCCTTCGCATAAGGCGACAAGGACATGCCCCGATCGATCCTTTAGACTATGATGAGGGACTCTTCCGAAGTTTGGAGGCGGCAACCAACTGGCAGACCTTTCTAAAGAGTTTTGTGATGATGGAGAAGACCGTGGTAATCAGTGATTTCCACAAGATTCAACTTCATGAGAGATTTACTACACTGGGTTGGCAGTCTATCCTTAACATCGATCGTCCATGCTATGAACAACTGGTTCGAAGATTCTACTGCAACTTGGAGGTCTCTTACCAGTATGGGGAGTATTCAATCACTAGCATGGTGAAGGGGGTGAACATTCACTTGACTGTGGACACCCTTGCTAGTATTCTAGACATGTCGTCAGTTGGGCATCAATTCTACAGTCCCCCGAGGAGTAAGCCCGTGGGCCCATCCTTAAGTTCGGAGACACAGGGCCACATTTACGAGACCATTTTTGGCAGCAAGGAGCGTCTGGATTCCGAGACGACATTTTACCCAGAGGTTCATGTATTTGCTTGCTTGGTTCAGTTCAATTTACTCCCCAGAGGAGGTCACCAGAACCAAGTAGGCTTCATGGCGGCCTACATAGCCTTCTGCATCTACACGGCCTTGGAGGGAGGTGTTGAGCACTTATGCTTGCCCTACATCATACTTAAGACCATGAAGTATCATACCTCACAACCCGAGGACGGAGGTTTCCCATATGGTAGGATCCTCACCAGGATCTTTGAGTTCTTTACGGTGGATTTGAGTAGTGAGGAGATAAAGACTCTAGCGGACAAATTCGACAGGGGAAACCTACTGAGGATGGGTCTCCAAGCTCTTATGGATGTACCTCAGAGAGCAGGAGCTCAAAGAGGTAGGGACAGGAGGAATGCCCATAGGGAGAATGTTCCCATGGAGGAGGATACTAGTGAGGAGGATGAGGATTATGTTCCTCAGTTCGAGGAAGAGGACTTTCTGGATGAGGATATCCTCGAGGAGGAGCCTCTTGATTCGAGAGGTACTGATCCTGACTTTGCGAGGGCTGCAGGCCCACAGCATAGAGCCCCACCACCTGAGAGTGGTGCATTTGACTTTGAGAGTATGATTACTGCTATGAGGGCCTTGAAGGATGGGCAAGATCAGCTGCTGAGAAGACTAGATGAGAGTGCTTCTAGAGAGGAAAACATCTTAGAAAGGCAGGCTACCTTAGAGAGTTCCTTCCTAAGATTGGGTGAGGACTTGGACACAACGGCCAACGCCATTTCAGCAAATTTTTCCCCGACTCCGGAGGGATGTACAACTAGTGAACTTAAGGTTTGATTACTACTACCATCGGCTCAATGTTAGATCGAGACCTAGGAGGGATGGAGTAGTAGTGTTAGACGACGACAAGGGTCTTTGAGGACTTAGCTCGCCCATCTACATCAGCTCTTCACTTGTCTTCATGTTGTTTATATTATTATATATATTTTTTTGTTGTACTTTTCTCTGTAATTGGACTTGCTTGTGGGGTGTTATGTTTGTTGTTGGTGACTTGTGGTTAGCTTTGTATGCTTGATAACTTATTGTAATTTAGTTGTAGCATCATTAGTTAGCCTTTATCCATTATGCTTATTGGTATATATATATATATATTGTCTATCAGGTACTTGTGTGTGAAAAATTTTGGAAATCTTGTTTTAGCGTCGTTATGTTACCGAAATTTCGTTAAATTCGTACTCGATGGGTTATGAAATCAAATAAAAAATCTTTTATTTATTCCAAGTAAACCTTTAGTAATGCATGAAATGCAATAATTAAATGCAACCATATTTTTTTTTCTTGGCTTTTAACTCTTTAAAGTTTTTACGTTTACTCAATCCCATTTCTTATTATAGATTCTATGGGGTCTAAATGGTATGCTGTGAGTGAATAAAGCATCACGCTCTGATACCACCGTTGTCACACCCCGTTCACACAGAACTGGACCGGTGACCGGGTTAACTCTGGTTAACCCCAAACCTGCCAGGATCATCTGATACAGTACCTAACCACAACATACACACATCTAAGATAAACGTTCAAAAGTTCAGCAAAAGACTTAATTTACCTGTAAATACCCCCAATATACTTGATACCCAAATTTTAGTATATAGATAAATATATGTGGGCCCGCAGGCATGATATTTACACAAAAAGAATAACAATTCACGTATCAAGTACACAAAAAGGGGTCATCAAAAGAATAAAAAAGTAAAAGCCTGTACGACGTCAATACTGCGGTCTCGCAGCATAGCCCTCGTACGTGCAATCCGTTCCGTGCTCATATTCCTCGGGGACCCACCAATTGTCTTCGGAGAATTCAACTGTGGGGCCCGACCCTTGATCTTCAGGCTGGTGACCTGTAAAATCATCTAAAAGAGGTGCGCACATGGGATGAGCTCACTAGCTCAGTAAGTGAAAAGAAGGACCATATAACAATCCACACAACAATCACAACCATATGCACTATATGCTATGCAATTCATTTTAAATCACATCCACCTAAACAACATTACTAAGTCTTGGGTTTAGTGCTACTACAACCACTGTGCGCGTATACTCCGGGTACGAGCCACGAACTCCATCCCGCGATATGCCCATAGGGCAGTCGGAGAAGGCCCACCGTGAGTACTCTGAAAAATAAAACATGCCGACTATCGGCTCTCAACATAAAAGTAAATGAAAGAAAGTAAAGGTGCTAACTCCAACAATTTAAAAGCAGTACGATTGACCCTCTTGAATATACCACCGAGGTTGCTGACTGTTCTAATGACCAGCCGGGCGTATGTCTAACCGCCACAGTGACCCGACAACCGCGACCACTGCTTCCCCCCAAATGGTAACCCAACACCTCAACCCCTGTTGGGAAGGGTCGTAGTACGGGAAGATGATAATCCTAAACCGCATGCTCCTTTATGACATAGTACGATTGCATAGTGCCACCGCGTCCCATTCCACGGGCCACCAATGCACTCGTTTCCAAGTCGACTACAACATCTAGTCTAATAATGCACCATGCACAATGATCCTATTATTCATCACATAAGCACATCATCATTTAACATTTAAAAAGTAAAACACAACACATGTCATATTCATATGAAGATGGCTAAGCTACACATAGTTTGCATGATGACATGGCTAGTCTAGATACAATTGAATGAATGCCAAACAAGCCTTAAAATAAGGCCAAACGTCCTCTCCCCACTTGTCGTGTACAAAGACTCATGCCCGGCACAGGTGAGATCCGACGCGAGAAACGTAAATTTTGGTGAACATATCATAAGTGAATGGGTTAGTATTTCATCACTTTGGGGTCAAAACTAACAAGATTTGATGACAAAATCAGGTTTAGAATCATAAAAGAAGGTTGCACGTCCGTTTTGGGTCTATTAGGACACAAAAATCAATTTGGGGGCCTCTCGGGTGGGTTGAACAGCCCACCTGTCATGGTCCACCGGTCATCTCAGGTGGGCGGGTTGGCCCACCGATCGACCCACTGGTCATGACCGGGGGCAGTTCTGCCCACCGGTAGGTCCATCAATCATGACTGGCGGGCAGCTTGGCTCGTCGATCGGCCCACCGGTCGACCCACCGATCAGCCCCGAGGGCCTGCCCTCTCAGGCGGGTGCCCTCAGGTGGGCTGTGCGGCCCACCGGTCTCAGCCCACCTAAGAGGGCGAAAAAAATACGTTTTTCACTGAAACTTTTCCCAACCTTTGGAGAATTAAATGGGGCTTTTTCAATCACATTTTCCACACATTCAAGGTCTTATAAGATGATTATAGCCTAGATCTAAGTTAGATTTAAGGATTAAGAAGCTATCTAACCTTCTTTGCTCAAGAACTCTATCAAAACCCCAAAAATCACTTCCTTGCTCAAGAATCACCAATGCTTCTCCAACCTTGCAAACACTTATTCAAATCCTTCAAAATCAACACATAGACTATCCATTAGACCTTAGATTCATCATCTCAAGGGGGATTTACAAGATCTCAAGGAACTCTTCCCAAATCAAGGGTTTTACTTGGGTTTGGTGAAAGTTTAAGAAACATAGGCTTTGCTCACCTCCAATCGTAGATCTCGTGTTGGGGATCACTTTATCGGTGTCGGAATGGGAAGATCGAACCTTGGCGTCGCTTAAATCCCTTTCTTCTTCCTCTTCCTTCCCTTTTCCTCTTCTCCGTTCTCTTTTTCCCGTATTTTCTCTCTCCTCTTTACTCTTCTCACCAAACTCCTTAATGTAATAAATGAGAAAATGAAAAACATAATAATGCTATTTATACTTTCTAAAACAACTAGTAACTACATGGGTGGGTCACTCAGGTGGGCGGATGCATCCACCTGTGACCGCCCACCTGAGGGCCAAAAATGGGCCAACAAGTGGGTTTTTGATGGAATTCGACTCTCGGCATAAGGTATATTATACGTATGCGTTTTAGGATACGACTACTTACCAACATTACCTGTACATGGCCTTATGATACGTGCACGTGCACGGCTTGGGTACACCCGTCTCCTTTGGCATTGACTCGGACTTGTCTGGCCAACCTGTGTTCAAAGTCACCCTTGCCATTATGGTCCATAAGGAACCCGCCTTAGCCCTCTATGGTTTGGGTCCTGCATGGTTAAACCGGGTCAACCGTGTAATTAGACCAGGTTTTAAAAGTTGGGTATCACACTTTTGGCCAGGACTAAAGAGGGATGTTGCTAGAGTTGTGAGTCAGTGTAGGTAGGACATGCCAGACTGCTAAGCAATAAAATTAAAACACAGGATTGTACACTCCCCTACCAGTTCCCATGCCCCTTAGCAAAACCTTAGCATGGACATCGTGCTTGGCCTGCCAAAGACTTCGAGATGCCATGATTCTGTTTATGTGGTTGTAGACAGCTTCTCGAAGATATCCCATTCATCCCATGTTCTAAGACCTCTGATGCGCCCAAGGTAGCTAAGCTTTTCTATGATGAGGTTGTCATGTACCATGGGTTACCCATTACTATAGTGTCCGATAGGGATATTAAATTCACCAGTCATTTTTGGAGGACCCTATGGCGGATGATGGACACTAAGCTCCATTTCTCCTCTGCTTTCCACTCATAGACCAATGGTCAGACCGACGTTGTCAATAGGAGCCTAGGGAATTTATTGCGTTGCCTCATAGGAGAACACCACATCAGTTGGGACCAATTCCTTAGCTGAGTTTGCATACAATAGCTTTAAGAACCGTACCATTGGTCTGTCCCCTTTTGAGATCTGTTCATGATACTAGCCCTGGGCACCCATAGACCTTATCCCAGTCATGTCTAGTTCCAGGAACTCCCAGTTAACAGATTCTTTTGCTCAGCATATACATGATTTGCATACAGGTATAAGAAGACAGATAGCACTGAGCAACGAGCAATATAAGTCGAAGACAAATGTGCACAGAAGGCTATAAGAGTTTTAAGAGGGCGATATGGTAATGGTTAAAATTAAGTTGCAACGCTTTATTAAGGAAAAAGCGAGCAAGCTACATGCTCGTAGCACGGGTCCATTCAAAATACTCAAGAGGATAGGTGCCAATGCATATGTTCTTGATCTGCCAGCTAGTATGGAGATCAGTAACATTTTCAATGTTGAAGACCTTGTCCCCTACCATGGTACCTCTACCATTACCCTTTTCTATCCTGATGACTTTGAGGACTTCCCCTTCACCATTGATGAGACTACTGAACCAAAATATCCAATTCCCCCCACCTTGTTACCACTTGTGCCTAAGGTCACGAGAAGGACTGAAGAAGTTGAGAAAATCCTTGATGAGAAGATTGTGTCCACACACACAGGAGGTTCTAGATGTTCTTGGTCAAGTGGCGTGGATGACCAAAGATTGACAACACCTGGATCA
The DNA here is from genome assembly GCF_013358625.1 of Macadamia integrifolia. Classification (NCBI taxonomy): domain Eukaryota; kingdom Viridiplantae; phylum Streptophyta; class Magnoliopsida; order Proteales; family Proteaceae; genus Macadamia; species Macadamia integrifolia. Next base: position 37,513,638 of record NC_056561.1, on the reverse strand, counting down.
CATTGCAAGAAATCCAACAACTCAACCCAAGCCTGCTTGAGTACTACCTGAACTGTAATTCACAGGAGGTGAATTCTTCCAAGCCAGGGAGAGTTGATGGGGACATCAAGGTGTACAGCCGAAAGAAGAAGAAGACCAAACCACACGATCCATCTTTTTGGTTGGAGGATTAAAAGAAACAAGAAAGAAGGAAGAAAGAAGAAGAAAGAAGAAGGAAAGAGAGGAGTCGATCCAACCTTCCTAGCGCTGGGTTCGACCCCCTCTTATCCTCCCATTCGCCAGATCTTGTGGACCCCACCAAATTTTATTTTATCTTAGTACTTTGCTTTAATTCTAGTATTATTTGACTGTTTAAAATCATTAGGAAAATAGGACTTCTTTCTATTGGTCTATTAGGTAGTTTAGTATTTCAAGTAATTGAGTTTCTAAATATCTTGTTTTTATTTTTAGAAGTTTTATTCTATTTAAGTGTAATGCGATTGGCCATCGTTTAATGGTTAATGAATTATTGAATGAAAGCAACAAAGAAGTTGTTGCCCCTCTCCTCACGATTCCTCTCTCTCTCGCTTCTAACTATTTTCCCCCCTTTCTCGATCTCTTTCTCTCTTTCGATTCTCTCTTTTCTCTCCTCCCTCTCTCTCCCATTCTTTTCTCTGTCATTGTTTTTGTTTTCTCCCTACTGCCACTGCTACACTGTTGCAACCTATGTCCAGAATATTTGAAGTTCATCTCTCTTGAATGAACCCCACTTGGGTAGTTGCTGGATTCATCATCAACAACTGAGTTGCTGCTAGGAACTACACCATCAATCTGGACTGTTTTCCCTTGTAAAATCAGGTAGACTGCACCTCTTATCGTGGAAAACCTTGAGTTCTTCTTTACTCCTCAGACTGGGACAACAAGTAAGTAGTGAACTGAACCTTTCCATCCCCCCATTGTTCTCTTATTATTTTCTTCATCCTCTTCCATTAAACCCCCCATTTTAGCCCATTGTTTGACCTTTATTTTTCCCACTGTTTTGGCCTTAAACGTTGTTGATTTTCCTTATTACAAATCATGACTGATTTTATAATATATAACATGGGATTCTTATCTATCTTTGGTGCTTAATATGCTAGTGTTAGAACCTAACTTTGCTTACTGCTATGTTCCCTACCCCCATATTCCCACTTGACGCTTGAGTGAGTTTATGTGTTTTTCTTCTTAGACTATTATTGCTCATTGTTACATTGCTCATTAATCTCACTTTATTTTGCATATCAATCTTGTTTGCTGAGCTTCCCTTACCCTGCCTAACCCAAGTTCCTTGAAGTTTACCCTACCTAGTTAGCTAATCTTGTAGAAAACCCTACATCATAAACTTTTCATCAGACTTTAAGTTTATTTACGCATCACAATAAATGTCTGCGTCCTAAATTAAATCATCACCTCCTATGGAGACATGAAGCAAAAGGTAACCAATTTGATCAAGTGAGATACTTCAAAAAATAACAGAAGATTGTTCCTAGACCAATTTGTTCCCTTTTTGTAAGTCCTATTTGCTTTCCTGTTTGAAAATAAAGAGGTATAGTTTGACTTTATGATTTGATGTTTGAACACATAAGAATAATAATTCCTAGGTAATTTGCTCTCTAATCTAAGCTCCCATACTCAAGAGGCAAGAATCTATTATTTTGTGGGAAAATGAACTCTGTTTGGGAGTGTAGCGCAGCGTACATTATCGTTTTCCTGAGTCTATCTTTTGATCTCTCCTAATGAAATGATGTATCCATCCCCCTATTATTGAAGGAGAGAGAGAGAGAGAGAGAGAGAGAGAGAGAGAGAGAGAGCTAGCATACGCTATTAGACAAAAACCCACTTCCCTTATTTTATTTTATTTTAATTTGGATAAATTACACCTAAGGTAACCAATCTTTGTGAAAATGATATTTGGGGTGCCAAACTCGTTGCCTTCTGACGGGCAAGCTCTGCCTGCACCGAGAGAGAGAGAGAGAGAGGAATAGCCTCTTTTGAGTTCCCTATGCGTGCTACGGCTACTGCTACAGCATCATTTGTCATGATCCTCTTATCTGAGCCACACCTAGCATTTCAGTTGTTGATTCTTTTCTTTCTATTTCCAAAAAAAAGCAATCCAATGCACAAGGCTCCTGCTACTGCAGGGTATGGGAGGAGCAAGCAAATGTACACAACCTTACCTCTTGCTTTGCAAAAGAGGTTGTTTCCAAGGTGTATAATCGGAGGGAGGAGGGGTTCTCTGGCCTTACAGACCATAAAAGCAGTTGTTCAATAGAGGGGGAGTATTTAGATCTTCTCCACAGTGGATGAATCCTGGTCTTGTTTTCAACAAAATTTCTAACCTTACCATGAGACAGATAACTCCATTTGATATTTGAGTTGGGGAGGCTGGGACCTACTTGTGGGAAAATTTTGGGCCCCTACCTGACGAGCCAATTGTTAAACCATGGAGGTTTAATACATGATCAGGGTAACAGAAGATTTGAATACAGTTAGCTTTGGTCACAGTGATGAGTGCAGCCTTTATGTTCCTTGCATGGTAAGGGGTAGGCAATTCAAGTTTGTTCCTAATTCAAACAATCTTCTTAGTTAAAAGGGGTATTTATTAAGTTTTGGTCAACTTATTTTTCATTGTCTTTAGGAAGCCAAGTTGTTCTGTCTTTTTGTCTGAAGAACTAGAAAGATGATGGATGCATCATACACGTGATTCAGCTGATCAAAATTGGCCGAGGTCGATCCTTATATGGAAACTAAGGTTAAGGCATGTTTCATCCTCATTAGCTCCCATTCCCAAATACTACTAATACTGAGGAGAAAGGTGCCCACGTTCGACAAACCGTATCATAAGCTTATTTGCTTCTTCTGATTTTCCTTCCAATTTCAGCTTTTCGCTTACTTCTTTACATAACTTCATATCTGGAATCAAATTCCTATTGAACATCCGACAAGCAACTTCATATGACAATAAAGGATTTCTGTTATTCAAATAACACTGCATGAGCATATGGCATGTATTGGCATCATTTCTTAAAGTTGTTCTCAAGACCTTTCCCAAGAGTTTATAGGCCTCATCGAGGCTCCCAATACTGCAAAGCTTCTCAATAACTTGATTATAAGCTGTTCTGATTTCCTGCCTTTGAAGCATTTTATCGAACAACTTGAGTGAATCTTCCACCCTACCCTTCTTACAGTACCAACGGATAACTGTCCTGTAAGTAACAGGAGTAGGATCTATGCCCTTTTGAAGCATTTTCTTTGTAAGTTCAGTTGCCTCTTTAAACCTACCTTGCCTTCCCAGTGCATCAATAACTGTTGTATATGTGACCACATCAGGATGTTTGTTACTCAGATACATGTCATCAAGCAAGGAGAGAGCAGCTTCCAAGTTATTTTCTTGACAAAACCCATGAATCACACTTGTGAAGTTTACCACATTAACAGCAAATCCCTTACTTATCCACTCCTCCATGAATTTCTTGGCTTCACCTGCCTTCTTCTCGTAGCAAAGAGATCGAATTAGTAAATTAATTTCAACAGGGGTTGGGAAAAAACCTTCTCTCACCATCTCCCTTACCAAGTCACAGGCCTCAAGCAACTTCCCTTCCCTACGAAACCCATGCATCACAACACTATATGTAATGGCATTTGGAGTCCACCACTCCTCCTCACTCATCTTCATCATCTGTCTAACCTCTAATGAATTGCCAGTCTTACAGAGCCCATTCAACAATGCAGTGTATGATACCGTGTTTGGCTTGCAACCATGTTTATACATTTGTTGGAGCATCTTCTTAGCTTGATCCACCTTTCCTGATCGACAAAACCCGTTAATAACTGTGGTATTGTCACCACATCAGGGGTGCAACCCTTGATGAACATTTCATTCACGATTTCTTTTGCCCTATCCATCCTCCCTTCCTGACAGAATGAGTGGACAATTGAACTATACCCAACCTTATCAATCCGAAATCCTTTGCCTCCTGCAAGAATCCAAGAGCATCATCTGCATGCCCCTGCTTTGAGAGCATGTGGATGAGAGTGTTATAAGTAACCTGGTCCAGTAACAAATGGCTGTCCTTCACCATCTTCTCCAACAGTTCCCTCACTTCCTTGATCCTTTTCTCTTTACAAAGGAAACTTATTACAGTATAGTAACTAATCTTATCCGGAGAGCAACCTTTTAGAGGCATTTCATCAATCAGCTCCAAGGAATTTTCAACCTTGTGAACATTACAAAATCCCTTAATCAAGCAGTTGTATGTCACAACATTGGGGTTAATCCCAACACGCTGCATTCGTTCCAAGAACCTACATGCCTTCTCCAACTGATTTCCCATCACAAGAACATGAATTGCAGTGTTACAGATCGACAAATCAGGCTCACAACCTGCTTTTTGCATCAGGTTCAAGACCCGCATTGCATCTCTCAACATGCCAGCCCGGCTGTATGAGACCATCAGATACCCAAATGCTTCAGGCCGACGCTCAATCCTTCGTCGAGCCATGAGTCGAAAAACCCGCTTTGAGCCCTGGCACAGTTTAGTCTTGCTGAGGACCTCAAGCATTGCATAATATACCCCTGGCGCATACCGGTAGCGTCATTGACGATCAGCCCAGTAAAAGAAGTTAAGAGCAACACGCTCATCACCCAGAGAGCGAAGAACCGCACAGACTAGTTGGGGTTTGAGGCTTCTCAGTAAGTGCCTCAGCTCTCCCTCAAGCTTTGGATTCCATGCCGCCCGGAACCCAATTAATCTACAAATTTCCTTAACTAAAGGGATACGCTCATAACCCAGAGAGCGAAGAACCGCACAGACTAGTTGGGGTTTGAGGCTTCTCAGTAACTGCCTCAGCTCTCCCTCAAGCTTTGGATTCCATGCCGCCCGGAACCCAATTAATCTACAAATTTCCTTAACTAAAGGCATACGCTCATCACCCAGAGAGCGAAGAACCGCACAGACTAGTTGGGGTTTGAGGCTTCTCAGTAAGTGCCTCGGCTCTCCCCCTCAAGCTTTGGATTCCATGCCGCCCGGAACCCAATTAATCTACAAATTTCCTTAACTAAAGGGTGTCTGGATTCATCTTCGTCAAATTCTTCAACCTTCTTAGGATCTTCCTTCTTCTACCTATTCTTATCAACCAAATCCAAAACCCTAAAATCATTCACATCATCACTTTCTTCTTCGTCTTCATTTTCATCATCCAATACTTCATCCTCATCAGAATCATCCTTGAGATCAAAATCATATTGTCCAAAAAACCTTTTTCCGTCATTCTCTTCAATTCCTTCCACATCATAACTTTCTGCAGATGGGGCACAAAAAGCATGCCTTGAGTTGGAATTGGGACTAAAGGAACAAGAAGAAAACCATGACACAAATATGGTACGTTTATTCAGAATAATTGGGTGGTCACTGGCACCATTACTGAGCTTTCTGGGAAGCTCTCTACCATTACAAAATGCACACCAATGGATGAAAACTCTAGATTTATGAGATTTTTTCTCTACTCCTTGGAGAACTTTGATACCGAGGAGCATGGCAGGCATCCAGACCTAGTTTCTTCAGATTTCTTCAAAATGATTCCACAGACAACTCCAATTTTCTGATTCCAAATCCACTGGGGAGGTTCCAAGCTTCGAATTCATTAGAACAGCACTCATTTCGGAAATCCCGTCGCTGGTTCTTACCCATTTTGGGTTTGGGTTTACAGAACAGTTTTGTATCCCACTTCCACTTCCACTTCCACTTCCACCCTCCCCCTCCCACTCCCACTCCCACTCCCCCTCATTTTTTGTTGACATTTTTACCCCTATTCGATTATACACTACTTTCTCACGGATGGTGTGCCTCAATAGTCAATAGAGACAATAAAGCCGACTTCTCTCCCCAGAGTGAATGGATCAAGTTCACGGGAATATTTTCGTACACCCTTGATCTATAGTTAGAATCCATTAAATGAAGAGAGAGAAATTGATTCTATATACATATATCAAGACCTTTCTTGTACATTCTCGTACATGAACCTGATCCGCTCTCCTCGCCCAGTCTTCCGGACATTGAGGAGCCGTTTGATAACACTTCTATTCCTGGAGAGTGTTCTTTTACAGAAGTGTTCTTTTTCGATTCCATGCTGTGAAGACACTCTGGCGGAACAGAAACAGCGTTTGGTAAAACTATTTCAGAAATGGCTTTAGAACAGGAAAAGAACAGAAACAGCGTTTGACAAACACTTCTATTCCTGGAGAGTACAATAATGAAAATTCACTTTTGAACATAGAAATCAATAATTACAAACATGCTATTATGGTCAAATTTAACTTAAATAAGGAAATAATTTGTTTATGAAATTATCTTTTAAAAT